>NC_064037.1:14479014-14781900 GCF_932526225.1 Nematostella vectensis | reverse complement strand
GAAGATGTCCTATTGTTCTTTCAGCCATTCACAATCCGGAGCCATTCCTGTATTTAGCCGCAAGTTTTAGCCACCAACAAAACATGACACTCTATTGGCTTCCACAACACGTACAAATGTTTGAAGAAGATCAAAACATTTTCATCAATAATCAAACATATGCGTTGAACGCAAATGTTTTATCGTTTAGCCACTCATCACACAAAACATTGCGCGCGCTTAGTGATTTTATCCAATCACCGCCCGAAATTTACATGGCGCCACTTTGAACTCAAGGAGATTGAAACGAGTGAATAATTCCAAGTTTTGGCGGGAAAATCTAAAACTACGTATTTTCCTTAAATACCCAAAATATTGGCGAAGTGTTTTCTATTGCAATGCTGCCCAAAATGAAGCGAAAAATTATTTAAAGTTCTTAAAACCTTTCATTTATATCAATCATATATCAAATAAACTTTCAAATTCTGAAAAGGAAATTGAATTTGTTTGAAAATTGAATTTTTTACAGATCTTTGAAAATTTGAATGGCCGCGCTAAAGGAGATTGAATCGAGTGAATAATTCCAAGTTTTGGCGGGAAAATCTGAAACTTATTTTCCTTAAATACGTTAAAATTCAGAGACGGCAATACCACAAAATATTGGCGAATTGTTTTCTATTGCAATACTACCCACAATGAAGCGAAGAATAATTCAAAGTTGAGCATTGTATGCGAAAATACAAAATAAACACAACAAGATGAACATTCTCCGGCATCACTCTAAGGAATAAATGGTTTTGAAGTTATGCATCCAACCAAGTTGATAGCAACTACTCTTTAACCAATTAATAGCTCAGGTTCTTTGATAAATTTCAAAGCGAACAAGGAAAGAAAAGCAGTCACCCCTCTCAACAAAACGCTCAAAATACCACACAAGGGAGAGAGATCAGCAATCACAGCTGAAGACACAAATAGATACCTTTATTCTGATCCTCCAGGTCGATTTTTATGGCCTCAAAACACAATGTCCACTCCTTGAAAGCTTGTGAAACTACTTGGATACCATAACAGATTGCAAAGCATTCTGGGAGACCCTGGGAAAAATTCACGAGGGGAGGGCCAGTCAACACTCCTCTCCCCAAAGTCAGACGGTTTTTCCCTCAAAGCCAAACAAATCAATTCCAGGTCACACAGACCCAGAATAGCAGTGTAAACAATTTAGAAATCAATTTGGACTCAGAAAACACAGCATATAGCAGAGCTGTGGTGGTTCATTGTAAAATTATTTTCTCATCCAGCCAAAGCCAAACAAGAAAAAATCGCCATAAATCCACCTTTGCTTGCAAATATCCATAAGTACAGCATTCAATTATGTCCCAAATAGAGTTCATGATGTCCTAGGAAACTCTCCCAATATGCTCATCTGTATTTTTTATGAAAAATACGAGCGACCATCAATTTGTGCTCGTATCAGCATAGCGACAAGGGATTAAAATGGGACTGCAAAGCACTAGGAAAGGCAAACTCAAAATAGGGGGGAGGTATCTGTTTTCTTTTATTTTTGTAAATTCAGCTCAAAAATATCCAGGAATTAATGGTAAAAGTATACAGCAATAAGTCCCTCTCCAAAAATATCATCGTAGCGACTATAGGCCGCGCGCGGAGTTGCACAGGTAAAAAGACAGTTGTGTTAAGAGATTGATAAGTTAGTGATTTGCTGTCCACTCACGTTTTCGGGGAAAAATTTTAATTTTGCGCTGTTCGTAATCTAACGCATCTGCATAAGTTATTCTCTCGTATTTTAGAGCACGCACAGCTTGGTATATAGCATCATTTTACTATAAATAGGAACATTTTAGGTGGGCAAGTCTAGGAATGATATTTAATTTAGTTTAGAATATGAAATTTGAGTTTAGAGCTCAGAGAAATTCTCCTGACATGTTGACTCATTGACGGCTCAGAGGCGTAGCCGTTATTTTCTAACAGGAGGCGGCCCAAAAGTGACTTTCAAGGAATTTTTTCCTGTATTTTAGATGTCTCATACATTTACTGTATTTTTGGCTGCTATAAGGGGGGGGGGACCCCAAGGCCACCCCCTGGCTACGCCCGTGGGGCTGATTGATAACTGATCGTTGTTGAGCCCGGGGGTGGGATGAGCTTTCCCTTTTATAGAGGAGCCTCGTGTTTGTACAACAGAGAATTGCCTTTCGTGAATATTTCACGGGTAACCACTAGTATGTTATAGTTCACAGACAAATTTTTCATCAATCGGAGAATTTTATTTCAAGTAATTTCTGGTTACATGCTGTCGTTTATCATGCTATATAAAAGAATTAAAATGATCTCAATACTACTCCGAAGATTTATGAGCAGATGACTCTTTTTAGCGTGGTAATCACTGGCGACATAACGACATAAGAGAGAAGTAATGTTTTGACTCTTATGTCGTTATTAAAAAGTCTTAAATATGTCGATAAAAATGTAATGTGTACAAAAATGGCGATGTTATGTCGCGGATGTACACACTTGAACATCAGAACACAAAACAGAGCGCGCCTATGTCGCGATATCGCCAGTGTAAACCGCGCTTTACACCCTAATCATTGTAGATTTTGTTACAAGACCTCCCGTATTTGAGACGTAAAAGAGCTTTTAGCATACACCTATTTCAAATAAGGTTGCACTTCTTCGGAGAACCTGTGTATCGTAACCTGCAGTGCTTCATGATATCAAGTAAATATAAGCAAATAAGCGTAAATAAAATACAGTTTTTAAAAGTTGTAGAATTCTGAGTACCAGACTCGTACCCAGTAGTTATCTTCTGTTGCGTGGACATCCACAGGAATCCTAAAGCGAGGACGGATATCCGACCCAGAAACCGCATCCTGACCGTCATGCCTCGCGCGGCGTCTGGGTACGAGACTGAGTAAGTACGCAGCTGCTTTGTCTCCTATTATCTTTGTTCTTCAAAGGAGTTCTTTTGTCTCTATTCTTCTCGTTCTTTGTGTCCAGGTGCGGATATTGTTCATTTGCCAAATCAAATTGCAGCTTGTAAGAGCTGCGTACTGACCCAGAATTCTTGTTTATATTCTAGGAACATTCACATGGCTTTCAGATTCAAGGATTCAGCCATTTATACGCTATCCAAGAACCACCGCGGGTTACAACACATCGTTTCTCGAGTACAACCTTATTCTCTTATTGAAATAGGTGTATATTGCTACCATTCATCTACTTCATAATAACACGGTGTACCGGAAGCGGAAATAATGAGTGTATCGCGCGATTGCATAATAGACGGTCAGCTGTTTCGCGAGGGAGAGTAATGGCGGCGCCCGCCCACGAGGGTATTTTGTGTTAAAAAGGGACCAAAGTGTGAGTATTTACCTAGTATTTCCCTGATTTAATGTTCTTTTTGTGGGTTGGAGACCGCAATTGTAATGCACCTGTTGTTTGTATTTAGGTTTTACCGAGTTAAAGTTTAAATCCAAGGATTATTGTACGAAAAGAACTCGCGTTGGAATAAAGTTTGGTGTATACTCTCGTGTGAGGGGTGATCCGGCGCACACGGACAGATTTAAAGATAACGGACCCCAACTACCACCCTTCTTAAATAACCCAGGGCCGACACAAAGGAAGAGGCTGTAAAAGGTAACATTGGGTTCCAGAGGTTCACGCACCGTTAAAGACCCCGAAAGGCGACAAGCGAATGCTAAAGGGAGGTCGGGAGACGAGTTAATGCCGACAAGAGGTCGAGCGGCGGCCTGCGCTTGTACCGCTCGGTCTATTATTTGGGGCCTGGGGGCGACAAGCCTCTGGGACCCATGGCAGTGAAAGAGTAAATGTGTGTCCATTCTCTATCATCTTTTCTAAAATAAAACAAGATACGGTTCGATATAACAATACCAGAGAAGAGCATCTGCTGGAGGATCTCTTCTTAATTTAATACATTTTCTTTAATTTTAGAAGAAAGCCAAGAGAGCCCTATGACTCTCTGGTATTGTCGGTAGGCACAAAACTGCAATTGTAGGCTGGTAGTCTACACCCTATATGCTACACCCTGTAGAGGCCATGATACACCCTATAAAGACCATGCTACACCCTATAAAGACCATGCTACACGCTATAAAGACTATGCTACACCCTATAAAGACCTCGCTACACCCTATAAAGACCTCGCTACACCCTATAAAGACCTCGCTACACCCTATTAAGACCTCGCTACACCCTATAAAGACCTTGCTACACCCTATAAAGACCATGTTACACCCTATAAAGACCAAGCTACACGCTATAAAGACCATGCTACACCCTATAAAGACCATGCTACACCCTATAAAGACCTTGCTACACCCTATAAAGACCACGCTACACCCTATAAAGACCTTGCTACACCCTATAAAGACCATGCTACACCCTATAAAGACCTTGCTACACCCTATAAAGACCATGCTACACCCTATAAAGACCTTGCTACACCCTATAAAGGCCTTGCTACACCCTATAAAGACCATGCTACACTCTAAAAAGTCCAAGCTACACGCTATAAAGACCATGCTACACCCTATAAAGACCATGCTACACCCTATAAAGACCATGCTACACCCTATAAAGACCATGATACACCCTATAAAGACCATGCTACACCCTATAAAGACCATGCTACACCCTATAAAGACCATGCTACCCCTATAGAGACCATGCTACACCCTATAAAGACCTCGCTACACCCTATAAAGACCATGCTACACCCTATAAAGACCATGCTACACCCTATAAAGACCATGCTACACCCTATAAAGACCTTGCTACACCCTATAAAGACCATGTTACACCCTATAAAGACCAAGCTACACGCTATAAAGACCATGCTACACCCTATAAAGACCTTGCTACACCGTATAAAGACCATGTTACACCCTATAAAGACCATGCTACACCCTATAAAGACCATGCTACACCCTATAAAGACCATGCTACACCCTATAAAGACCATGCTACACCCTATAAAGACCATGCTACACCCTATAAAGACCATGCTACACCCTATAAAGACCATGCTACACCCTATAAAGACCATGCTACACCCTATAAAGACCATGCTACACCCTATAAAGACCATGCTACACCCTATAAAGACCATGCTACACCCTATAGAGACCATGCTACACCCTATAAAACAATGCTACACCATATAAAAACCATGCTACACCCTATAAAGACCTTGCTACACCATATAAAGACCTCACAACACCCTATAGAGACCTCGCTACACCCTATAGAGACCTTGCTACACCCTATAAAGACCATACTACACCCTATAAAGACCTTGCTACACCCTATAAAGACCTTGCTACACCCTATAAAGACCTTGCTACACCCTGAAAAGGCCTTGCTACACCCTATAAAGACCATGCTACACCCTATAAAGACCTCGCTACACCCTATAAAGACCATGCTACACCCTATAAAGACCTCGCTACACCCTATAAAGACCTTGCTACACCCTATAAAGAACATGCTACACCCTTTAGAGACCATGCTACACCCTATAAAGACCATGCTACACCCTGTAAAGACCTCGCTACACCCTATAAAGACCTTGTTACACCCTATAAAGAACATGCTACACCTTTTAGAGACCATGCTACACCCTATAAAGACCATGCTACACCCTGTAAAGACCTCGCTACACCCTATAAAGACCTTGCTACACCCTATAAAGACCATTCTACACGATATAAAGACCATGCTACACCATATAAAGACCATGCTACACCCTATAAAGACCATGCTACACTCTATAAAGACCATGCTACACCCTATAAAGACCATGCTACACCCTATAAAGACCTTGCTACATCCTATAAAGACCTTGCCACACCATATAAGGACCATGCTACACCCTATAAAGACCTCGCTACACTCTATAAAGACCTTGCTACACCCTATAAAGACCATGCTACACCCTATAAAGACCATGCTACACCCTATAAAGACCATGCTACACCCTATAAGGACCTCGCTACACCCTATAAAGACCTCGCTACACACTATAAAGACCATGCTACACCCGGTCCAGATTCTTGCTGAAAGATTCAATGAGTTTCTCTTTGGTCTTACGTCTAATTTCGCGCCCATCAGCCAGCAAGTTACCTGCTTGGGGCCAGTCCCCCCTGAACTGCTTATCACCCCTGGAAAGGCGTTTAAAGCCCTAAGTCGCATCAAAGTGAAAAAGTCATCTGGACCTGACCCAGTCCCTAGTGTCATATGGAAGGAATTTGCCCCTGAACTGTCTGATGTCGTCTGCAACCTGTACAATTCCTCATTGATGGAAGGCTTTGTTCCCCAAGAACTGAAGGAGTCGATTGTCCATCCAGTGCCAAAGTGCTCCCCTCCAAAGACTCTGAGTGAGGACCTTAGACCCATTACCCTTACTTCTCAGTTAGCTAAAGTTATGGAGGGATTTGCACTTGATTCGCTATTTGCATGCGTCAAGGATAAGCTTGACCCTAAACAGTTCTCTGTATCAGGGAAGTCTACTGTGCTGGCCCTGGTGTATTTTCTCCATTGCATCCTTGAATCGCTTGAAAGAGGCGAAAATTATGTGCGCATATTTTTTGCCGACTTTTCAAAGGGCTTTGACTTAGTCGACCATAACGTCTTAATGTCTGAGCTCGACCTCCTGGGAGTCAACGAGTATCTCCAAAATTGGATTGCTGCCTTTCTCACAGCCCGACCACAGCGTGTCAAAATCAGTGGCCACACCTCATCGCCTGTGTTCCCTAATGGGGGCATACCACAAGGCACTAAGCTTGCTCCACTATTGTTTGCTATACTTGTAAACAGGCTGGCGAGCTCTTGGCCATATCGCATTAAGTATGTTGATGACACCACCATCTTTGAAGTGATTCCCAGGTGCTCGCCAAGTTATCTGCCATTTATTGCTAATGATATTTGCAATTTTGCTACGGAGCGTGGGATGAGGCTCAACCCCAAAAAGTGTCGGGAATTAGTCATTAATTTCCTGCAGTACCAGCCCTCGCCAGTTAATGCCCTGCAACTCATGGGCTCCGTGATTAAAAGGGTTGAAAGCTACAAAATCCTCGGCGTCCACATTAGCTCAGATCTATCGTGGAATAAGCACGTAGACTATGTAGTTAAGAAGGCAAACAAAAGGCTCTACGCTCTCCGGCTCCTTAAGAAATCTGGAGTACCGGTCCAGGATCTTATTGCCATCTATTGTGTACTCATTAGATCTGTTGTGGAGTACGCAGGTCCAGTATGGGCTAACATAACAGGGTTGCTTGTCGACATTGTTGAGGGCATCCAAAAGAGGGCCCTCCGTATCGTTTTACCCCATCTACGATACAAGGAGGCCTTGGAAACCAGCGGGCTCCAAAGTCTTGCTGACCGCAGGCGCGAGCTTTGTATCAGTCTCATGACCTCCGCTAAGGAGCTAGAACCCCTTCGATCTGTAATTACTGGAGGTGTAATTAATAATGTGCATGGATACTCACTAAGATCCGGCAGTATGAATACCTACAAACATATTTCTGTAACTAAACGCTTTGGTGACTTTGTTACTTATCGATTTCTGTAATAGTATAACGCTATATGTGCTGGCCCTTTGCCTTAATTCAGTCTGTAATACTGCCATGGCAATTGAATAAAACCCCTATCTATCTATCTATCTATCTATCTATCTATCTATCTATCTATCTATCTATCTATCTATCTATCTATCTATCTATCTATCTATCTATCTATCTATCTATCTATCTATCTATCTATCTATCTATCTATCTATCTATCTATCTACCTACCTACCTACCTACCTACCTACCTACCTACCTACCTACCTACCTACCTACCTACCTACCTACCTACCTACCTACCTACCTACCTACCTACCTACCTACCTACCTACCTACCTACCTACCTACCTACCTACCTACCTACCTACCTACCTACCTACCTACCTACCTACCTACCTACCTACCTACCTACCTACCTACCTACCTACCTACCTACCTACCTACCTACCTACCTACCTACCTACCTACCTACCTACCTACCTACCTACCTACCTACCTACCTACCTACCTACCTACCTACCTACCTACCTACCTACCTACCTACCTACCTACCTACCTACCTACCTACCTACCTACCTACCTACCTACCTACCTACCTACCTACCTACCTACCTACCTACCTACCTACCTACCTACCTACCTACCTACCTACCTACCTACCTACCTACCTACCTACCTACCTACCTACCTACCTACCTACCTACCTACCTACCTACCTACCTACCTACCTACCTACCTACCTACCTACCTACCTACCTACACCTACCTACCTACCTACCTACCTACCTACCTACCTACCTACCTACCTACCTACCTACCTACCTACCTACCTACCTACCTACCTACCTACCTACCTACCTACCTACCTACCTACCTACCTACCTACCTACCTACCTACCTACCTACCTACCTACCTACCTACCTACCTACCTACCTACCTACCTACCTACCTACCTACCTACCTACCTACCTACCTACCTACCTACCTACCTACCTACCTACCTACCTACCTACCTACCTACCTACCTACCTACCTACCTACCTACCTACCTACCTACCTACCTACCTACCTACCTACCTACCTACCTACCTACCTACCTACCTACCTACCTACCTACCTACCTACCTACCTACCTACCTACCTACCTACCTACCTACCTACCTACCTACCTACCTACCTACCTACCTACCTACCTACCTACCTACCTACCTACCTACCTACCTACCTACCTACCTACCTACCTACCTACCTACCTACCTACCTACCTACCTACCTACCTACCTACCTACCTACCTACCTACCTACCTACCTACCTACCTACCTACCTACCTACCTACCTACCTACCTACCTACCTACCTACCTACCTACCTACCTACCTACCTACCTACCTACCTACCTACCTACCTACCTACCTACCTACCTACCTACCTACCTACCTACCTACCTACCTACCTACCTACCTACCTACCTACCTACCTACCTACCTACCTACCTACCTACCTACCTACCTACCTACCTACCTACCTACCTACCTACCTACCTACCTACCTACCTACCTACCTACCTACCTACCTACCTACCTACCTACCTACCTACCTACCTACCTACCTACCTACCTACCTACCTACCTACCTACCTACCTACCTACCTACCTACCTACCTACCTACCTACCTACCTACCTACCTACCTACCTACCTACCTACCTACCTACCTACCTACCTACCTACCTACCTACCTACCTACCTACCTACCTACCTACCTACCTACCTACCTACCTACCTACCTACCTACCTACCTACCTACCTACCTACCTACCTACCTACCTACCTACCTACCTACCTACCTACCTACCTACCTACCTACCTACCTACCTACCTACCTACCTACCTACCTACCTACCTACCTACCTACCTACCTACCTACCTACCTACCTACCTACCTACCTACCTACCTACCTACCTACCTACCTACCTACCTACCTACCTACCTACCTACCTACCTACCTACCTACCTACCTACCTACCTACCTACCTACCTACCTACCTACCTACCTACCTACCTACCTACCTACCTACCTACCTACCTACCTACCTACCTACCTACCTACCTACCTACCTACCTACCTACCTACCTACCTACCTACCTACCTACCTACCTACCTACCTACCTACCTACCTACCTACCTACCTACCTACCTACCTACCTACCTACCTACCTACCTACCTACCTACCTACCTACCTACCTACCTACCTACCTACCTACCTACCTACCTACCTACCTACCTACCTACCTACCTACCTACCTACCTACCTACCTACCTACCTACCTACCTACCTACCTACCTACCTACCTACCTACCTACCTACCTACCTACCTACCTACCTACCTACCTACCTACCTACCTACCTACCTACCTACCTACCTACCTACCTACCTACCTACCTACCTACCTACCTACCTACCTACCTACCTACCTACCTACCTACCTACCTACCTACCTACCTACCTACCTACCTACCTACCTACCTACCTACCTACCTACCTACCTACCTACCTACCTACCTACCTACCTACCTACCTACCTACCTACCTACCTACCTACCTACCTACCTACCTACCTACCTACCTACCTACCTACCTACCTACCTACCTACCTACCTACCTACCTACCTACCTACCTACCTACCTACCTACCTACC
Source organism: Nematostella vectensis (assembly GCF_932526225.1). Taxonomy (NCBI): domain Eukaryota; kingdom Metazoa; phylum Cnidaria; class Anthozoa; order Actiniaria; family Edwardsiidae; genus Nematostella; species Nematostella vectensis. Next base: position 14,771,620 of record NC_064037.1, on the reverse strand, counting down.
TACCTACCTACCTACCTACCTACCTACCTACCTACCTACCTACCTACCTACCTACCTACCTACCTACCTACCTACCTACCTACCTACCTACCTACCTACCTACCTACCTACCTACCTACCTACCTACCTACCTACCTACCTACCTACCTACCTACCTACCTACCTACCTACCTACCTACCTACCTACCTACCTACCTACCTACCTACCTACCTACCTACCTACCTACCTACCTACCTACCTACCTACCTACCTACCTACCTACCTACCTACCTACCTACCTACCTACCTACCTACCTACCTACCTACCTACCTACCTACCTACCTACCTACCTACCTACCTACCTACCTACCTACCTACCTACCTACCTACCTACCTACCTACCTACCTACCTACCTACCTACCTACCTACCTACCTACCTACCTACCTACCTACCTACCTACCTACCTACCTACCTACCTACCTACCTACCTACCTACCTACCTACCTACCTACCTACCTACCTACCTACCTACCTACCTACCTACCTACCTACCTACCTACCTACCTACCTACCTACCTACCTACCTACCTACCTACCTACCTACCTACCTACCTACCTACCTACCTACCTACCTACCTACCTATCTATCTATCTATCTATCTATCTATCCATAAAGACCATGCTACACCCTATAAAGACCTTGCTACACCCTATAAAGACCTTGCTACACCCTATAAAGACCTCGCTACACTCTATAAAGACCTTGCTACACACTATAAAGACCTTGCTACACCCTATTAAGACCATGCTACACCCTATAAAGACCTTGCTACACCCTATAAAGACCTTGCTACACCCTATAAAGACCATGCTACACCCTATAAAGACCTTGCTACACCCTATAAAGACCTTGCTACACCATATAAAGACCATGCTACACCCTATAAAGACCATGCTACACCCTATAAAGACCTTGCTACATCCTATAAAGACCTTGCCACACCATATAAGGACCATGCTACACCCTATAAAGACCTCGCTACACTCTATAAAGACCTTGCTACACCCTATAAAGACCTTGCTACACCCTATAAAGACCTTGCTACACCCTATAAAGACCATGCTACACCCTATAAAGACCTTGCTACACCCTATAAAGACCTTGCTACACCATACAAAGACCTCGCTACAAGCTATAAAGACCTTGCTACGCCATATAAAAACCATGCTACACCTATAAAGACCATGCTACACACTATAAAGACCATGCTACACCATATAAAAACCTCGCTTCATCGTATGAGGACTATGCTACACCCTATAAAGACCATGATACACCTATAAAGACTTGGATAAACCTTATAAAGACCTCGCTACACCCTATAAAGACCTTGCTACACCCTATTAAGACCTTGCTACACCCTATTAAAAACCTATTTAGCCTAAAATTTGAAACAGGTTCTTATTTAAGAAAATTATCATTATTAAATCAATACTTTTAGCATGATAAGAGTTAAAATATATTTAAGGGGTCTTGATGACCATTTAAGAACCTAGGTAGCCTGATGAAGATTTAAAATAGTACCCGTTAAATAAGAACCTGTTTAGGTTAACCTGGAAAAAAAACAAGGTTCTTATGCGAGTGAGTAGTACTGTATGATTAATGTTTAAAAAACTAACCTTAATCTTCTATTCGTAACTTAAAGCATTTTCAGAAGTATAAAGTCAATTATACTCTGTTCTCTCGTTTATATAAGTCTACATGTTCGGGCAGCCTCTACATCTGCTATTAAGCGGCCACCATGCAAAATGCTGTATTTAGACACCTCCCTAAGCGGCCATTTTGTCTTTCTTAAAAGGGGTAGATACCCAGGGGCGTGTCTAAAGGAAAACTCAGGATTTGGCCCCAGAGTAGTAAAACACGGATCGATTCAGTTCAAATGGGAATTTTCGCGAAATTGTTTTAATAACGCGATCGCGAATAAGGTAAATGCACACATAGAATTAGACATCTATTTGAATACCAACAAAGGTGTCAACCGGATTCGATTTCTGCTTGTCCCTTTAGTAGTGTGGGGTTCGGACCCTTTCGGGCCCACACTCCCCCCTCTGGGCACGCGCCTGGGTACCCCCCGTCCGTCTGTCTGTTCTTTCTTGGTCACTCGCCATGCTCGAGGATCAAGCGTTTTTTTTTTTTTTTTTTGCTTTTTCCCGCGAAAAAAATATCACGTACCTTCAGCAAGCGCCCGCAAAGACCGCTGGGTCTCCTAATACACAAAGAATGCTGGACCCTCAAGCATGTTTTACTCACTTGCTCTTTTACAAATCACTTGAACACACTTCTTTAACACTCCCTACAAACTCTCCGCTAACTACATTTACCCACGAGAGTACATCCCCGTAATGGTTACCACTAAACCCGTCCCCAAATATCTCGACACATTTCGCCCCATCGCTCATATTGTTATAGATATTTAAGCCTGAAATGTAGCCGAACATACTATCACCAGAGAAGGATAATTCGTCTACTCTTTTCTGTCGTTGACCAATAATTGTTCTGCCCCCCGCTAGAACTCTCAAATCAGAGCCTTTATATTCCTTACCAAGTGAATTCCCATTGAGATAAGATTCCATATAGGTTCTGTCCCTTTCAACTGAATATGCCACAGTTAAACAGTGGTGTTGCCATTGGTCGTAGATCATATGTCCATCCCATTTCCTGCGCAAATAAAACATGCATGTTAATCCATTTTGGCATGTTCAAAAATCGAACGCAATAGTGGTAATCGTAAGAGTGGTAATTAAATGCAGTATAACAAAATATGATAAATGATAAAACAGGTATTTCCTGAACCTTATCATTCCTTTTCCATAAGATTCGTGATAAAAGGAAAAAACATAATATATATATAGTTTTAAACTTAATTTTAGTTACTTCAATTCAGCAAAAGCACGGTAGATTCGAGGCTAGGTAATTTGTTTACTTCCCCAGTGCCCCAATGTTTCAGCGATTTTTTCATATTTAGTACTTTGTTCAGTATCCTGTATATATTTTAACACACACAAAAGTAAGAGGAATAATAATAGAAAAATACATTTGCATTCACGATTTGACTAACATAGCATTTGAAGATTCGTTAACATAGATTTCAATAACTTTGTGTGATACTTACAGGTATGTCCCTCTTAAATAGAGCCTGATTGCTGATTCGTATTCGACTCTGGTCATAATATAATGTTCATTCGTGTCGATATAAGAAAAGACCGTAGCGCTGAAGTTACTGGAAAATCCACTTGGTACTTTTATCCAAAAGGAAACGGTGAATGACGTCATAGCGGGAAGTGTCCCATTCACGATGATGTAATCGTCCTCGCCTCCATTCGGAAAGAAAAGCGCACAGTCAACTATTGGGGGGAAAACAAATACAATAGTGATGGCGCATTCTCTTTGGAAACTAGTACTAAATGCATACCAAGATAATAACAATGGGTCGATTTTGTGAGGCACATCTAAGGTAAACTGATTTTTGTTTGAGTGAGCGAGGCTTGAGGAAAATTGGAGACGAGCCAGGTTAAAGGGCAGGGGGAGTCGACCCTCCTCGTCGCTTATTGGCTCAAAATCCAAGATTGAGGCTATAATGTTTGCGATCAAAGATCACCAAATACTGTGGTCATATTTTGAGCAGCTTAATGTTTAAATGCTAAAATGATTTCATGCGGCGAATTGCTTGCTGATCCAACTTTGTGAAGCTTGCAGTCATATTTAAAAAAAAATTAAAATAAGCGACTGGCTACGGTCTGCTAAGATCTCTTCGCATAGTATTAGTGTTGCGCTGAATTTGTTATATGACTTGGATAGATAGGTTGGAAGACGAATATCCGTTATATACTTCACAAGTAGTTCAATAGCTATGGCCTGATGCAAGGATGGAAAATCTGACAAGTTCTGATTCATAAGAAATTCATCAAAATAGCGGTGGCAGTTATATAGTTATATTTGTGAATGACTAGACATTGTAAAAATTCTTATGGGTATTCCGATGTCAGAGCATGGATTCTTGGGGAATCCGCAAGCCTTATTTATGATTGTTTCTATCTTGGTCCCAGGCATTCTTGTTGTGTTTACTGGGCTTAAAGATAGACGGTTCCGGGACAGGACTGGGGACAACATTTTTACAACCTGCCACAGGAAACCCGGTTAGAACGCCAATGACTTGGCTGAGTGATTGCCATATTTACCTGGAATGCATTTGATGGTGGAGCCGTTAGGATCAACCTCGCATCTTTCTTTCTTCTTACACAGCTTGTTGCTGCAGTTGAACAAAGGGTGAAGCGGGTAAAGCATATAGCTTCCGCCTGGAACGTCCTTCACCATGTCCTCCGGATGACTAAGATGCGTGGCGTTATTCAGCTCACAAGTCTCCGTATTTAGGAAAAAGTTGATGCTGTGGCACTGTGTCTTAGCGTCACACGCCATCCAGCAAAGTGCTCTGGTGGAGCCCTCGATCCGCTCGATCACGTGATTTGCTAGAATATTCTCACCTTGATCCCTTTCTAAGTCGCACTGCTCGAGGGACGTCGCCTGTTGCCATAGCGACAAGGTCGTCCAAACAATGAGTGTCATGAAACTGGGCATCCTGGCATAGAAATAAACGGTTGAGCTTCGATAGATGTTTCAATTAATAAGATAAAGGACAAAAATAACAGAAGCGAGAGTTTTCCAACGTTTCGGACTTTATTGAGTCCTTCGTCTTCACGTAACGTCCCTGAAGAAAGACTCGCATGCGCAACAGAAACAGTTTCGACCCATGGCAGAGGTATCTTTCCTCGCGAACTCCAGCCCAGCGAAATACAGAGAAAAGAGGCCTCTGCTAGCAGGGAATTGCTACACGGGCGCATTGCACTGATTTGTAGATATAGTACACTACATCACCAAGGAAGGGTGAAAGTTCATATATGCTGACATATTTCAAGACCACCACCAGGAGGTTTTCAATGACTCCTCCATTTAAACAGCGTGCTTATCGAATCATCAAAGTATTCGGTCAGCGATCTAGGAAAAATTATACGTGGGGATTGTATATGATACGCATTTTTATTGTTGCAGCGCCGAATGAAGTGGTAGCTCTCTAACATAGCGATGTTCGTTTCGCCGACACGCTTTTTTCGTCTAAATAGGAGTCGTTACTTTCTACAGTGACTATACTGCAGTGAAGCTCGCTTACTATAAACAGAGAAGTGTCTTATATCAAAACTCAAATCAACATCAAAACCGCTATGAATAACACGATCGCGGACAAGATCGTCATAATAAAAGCGATTAGATACATGTTATTATATAAGTTACTGCTTTGCGAATCCACTTAGGCGCGCGTAAAATACAAGAAAGCATTTTTTTCTACAAATTCATTTGTTTGACTATTCATTATTATTTATTTATTATTCATGTCTATTTTTAATTTGTAAGGACCTTCCAGGATTAGTGCAAACTAGTTGTTGAGGTGAAAGAAACTAATAACGCCGAACTAACAAATATATTTTCCTCTTATTATATTTTCCTCTTGATTATAAATAAAAACAGTAACTATACAAAATATATAGTTACGGTAAGGGAAAACTACAGTTTAAATTTAGACTGAACATCAACGAATAAGTATTCGTAATAATTACTCAATCAGTCTACTAACTACGATCAGAAGCGATAAAATTGTTTGATAAGTTTACGATTTGAAAACGTACCGTTTCGGCACTTCCGCGAGTTGTTGATTGAGTGAGCTTATCAAATAATGGCCTTTGTGTTCAAGCAGCGGTTTGTCTATTTAGACGAAAAAGCCTGCAGTAAATTGCTGATGTGAATATCCTGTAGTAATTTAATGATGTGTGGATCTGCAGTCATATACTTTTAAAAATTTAAAAATCGTAAATCTCCTCAGCCGTGAACTATCTTTGCGTTTCAATTAGCATAGCTAATGTAACTTTATGTTTCATTAGTTACCCTCATGGGGGTTCATCGTCGTTACTAAAATTACTACCTTTGCATATAACACTATCTTGCTTGCTTCGTGGTTTAGTGAACAAGAGAACTGTCATTATTGAAGTGTGAATTAAGAAATTTTGTGATTGGTCTTTGGATTCATTTAGACCAAAACAACAAACATTTCGCACATGGATTAAAAGCTTTTAAAATGCAGGTTATTGGGCTGGAAGCTTGAAAAATTCAGTTTATTTTGATGCTAATTTTACTGTGATACGAGATTTAAAAGCGGTTGATGTTTGTAAAATTGTTATCCACAGTATATAGTGGCTTATGGGCAGAAACCACCGAATAGCAAAACAATTCTTAGTGCTAACGCTTACATTTTGTGACGAGTCTTTTAAATCATTCTGATCGAAACCCACACGAATTCGCATATGGATTTGAAGCTTTAAAAAACGCAGTTTCTTTTTATCCTCATCATTGTAATACGGGCTTTGAGATTCGGCCGATCTTCGAGTCTCTACACTAGTGGCTTTTGTACGGAGGGTAAAAGCCGCCATTGTGTGAATTCATACAATTGAGACGGGTCTTTGATCCAAAAGGTATTCCAATGTTGTTTTCTTCTTTGCGAATAATGTTTTTCGAAATCAGAGACGCGCGCGAAGTTTGAAAATTCTTTAAACACTATAATTGGCCTTTGAAAAGGAGAACGAACAAGAGAGTAGAGTGTGAACTCATTCATGGTGTTCATTCTTCGACCAGAGATGAGATATGGATACATAAATCTCTTGTATTTCGCCAATTCAATACTTTGATGGAAATAAGCTGTTGTCTTTTAATATATCCACACTACGAAACGTTACATTCAATATCAAAGAGAGGTAATTCCAATATGGAGATTTTGTTGTTAGGCCAAGTCCAAATGATTATGATTGTGCTTTTCTGTCTTTTCAATGCTTTCGAGATCGAGAGCAATTCCTGCAATTCAATTCAATTCAATTCAATTCAATTCAATTCAATCAATTTCGTGTGCATTGTATCTCCTGAAATTCCGAAGTTTTTCCGAGTTCTTCGCAAGGTTCGCGGCTTTCGGGGCCTCCGGCTCGCCAATGTCCCAATTTCTATAGCGATTCTGCCTTATGATCCAAAAACTTATTAAAGTTCTTAAAACCTTTCACTTATATGAATCTAGTTAGAACCAAGCATAGATAAACTTTCAAATTCTGAAAAGGGAATTAAATTTGATTGAAATTTGAATTTTCTACAGATCTTTGTAAATTTTCCTGGCCGCGCGAAAGGAGATTGAATCGAGTGAATAATTACAAGTTTTGGCGGGAAAATTAGAGACGGCTATACCACAAAATATTGGTGAATTGTTTTCTATTGCAATGCTACTCACAATGAAGCGTAGAATAATTTAAAGTCGAGAATTGTATGCGAAAATAGAAAATATCGTTTTGTTGTAGGTTTCAAAAACAGCGCGCGCTCGTGAGAATGTCGCCATTCTTGATTGCGAATGCAGCGCGCGCACACAATGCAAAAAAAAATTCAAAGACTAAAAAATATCTGCTAAATTTTGCAGATTTGATTTCTGAAGTTAAATAATCATTTGTCTACCGGGATGAGATATAAAGATGACGGTAAAAGTTGTAACCACACAACGTTCTTCAGCAATAACTAAGAAGACATAAAGACGGGAACCCGTTTAGCGCGCGAATACGTTTTCTCATGTAATCTGGTTGACATCTCGATCTACGTCAGAAATGACTGGACCCGGGCCTTTCAGTTCACGGCCTTTTTTCCGAAGATTGACCAAAATACCTCAATATTACATATTTGAGTTATTCGCGCGAACGCGTGTTTTATAGGGTCCATACGAACCACATACCATTCGGAAGATGAAAATATAAAGAATTGACAAAGTCTATCAACTCTGAAAGGTTATATGGACTTTAACAAACTTCAACAATAATTTAAAAAAAACGATTAGACTTTATGAACTAAAACATTTTGGTTTCTTCGGATTATTTTCTAACAAATTTTCTCTAGCATTGTTTAAAACCCCAAATGTTGCAAATTTGGCGGAAACCAGAAGAGGCACATCTCAAACGTCGAACTGCGACTTTTGTCAGAGAATCAAATCATAAAATAAAAAAAAAAAAACTTTTTTTCTAATTGTTTTTCTTTTTTCCTTGTCATTTTATCTAGAAATTGGACGCCCTTTGTTTATTTTGAATTCGACATTCTAGCTGCAAGAATTATTCAAAACTCGCATTCGAATATTTATTAAGCCTACCTTGTAAAAGTTTTCGCGTCTTGGGAGTATTTGAGGTGGTTTGAAGGTTTTCTTGTCTTGTGAAATCTTTAACTTTGGAAGTTTTCTTGTCTTGTGAAATCTTTAGCTTCGAAGTTTTCTTTGGAAATCTTAAGCTTTGAAAGTTTTCGTGTCTTGGGGAAACTTATAGCTTGGGAAATTTTAGCTTTGGGAGTTTTTGCGTCTTGGTAGCTCTTGAGCTTGACTTAAATAAATGGTTGAATTTTGAAGTGTTTCGTCAATAAATACCATATCCTACAGTGATCCTTATTTGAGCGTAGAGACCCATTGGTCAACCGATCTTTCAATGTTGAGGATTCCTGACAATGTCATCTTCATCAATAATTCATCGGTACCAAGAGACCATGATCTCTTGTCGGTACCTATAAAACAGCTTAAGAAAAATTTATATTTAAATAGTTCAGGCATTAAAGTGACCTCTAAATCCTTATTTAAAAAAAAGCATAATTTTCATTTTACTCTGGAGCGTTTATCCTAATGGACCTAAAATAAAGGAGCTATATTTCATATGTCAAACAATATTAAAAAAATAATAATATATTGATATTTCAATAAAGTCTTTCCATCTTTAGATATTTTTTAGATAATTTCACGGTTGTTTAAACATTTGGTTACTAAGAACAAACGCAAAATTGTCATCAATACGACAAGTAAATTAATTGAAATCATGCCTAAAGTTCTTTTATTTCGAGAAATCGGTCAGATTTGTGTTTCTTTGTGCCAGTATTTGATTAAAATAAGTAAGAGTGAAAAGAATAAAAATTAAGTTTTGTAAAAAGAAGCTTGATTTCCATATACATTGTTCGAGCTTAACTTAACATACTATACAATAGAAGAAAAACAAACATTCTGGTATCCAATCTAGAGTCTCTGTATCTCTGGGCATATTCATTTGAGATTTAAGAAAAAGATTCAATAAACGATTCCTTTGTAAAACATTCTGGTTACTATGAACAAATGCAAACTTGTTCTTTACAACAACGTCAATATTTAATGCATTCTTTTATTGCGATAAATCTTGTTAGATTTGTGTTTCTTTGCGCCAGATTTATGAGTTTAATATAAGGAGTGAAAAGGGTATGTAGCCGCGGTTATCTATTTATTTCCTTGTAACTCCTATAATCTAATGAGTCGAAGTTAACTGTTTTCACCAGATTTGGTTATGATGGCACAAGCAGGTGAGCGGGGAGACTAAGAGACGGTCAAAACATCCCTTCACCAACAACTGTGCTCAGTGTTTGACATAGCAAAATATATCTGAAATATTTATGTTAAAGAAACATTGTGTCTTAAAGTCTATTCAAACTTCCCTACGTCAGGCTCGTAGTTTCATCAGGGTAGCCTGTGTTTCAGTCGCATATAAGGTTTGGCCTACATTATGAATTCTTGGGTGTTCAAATCTAAAAGTCACTCCCGGGGTGCTTTAAGATAATGACGCTCAAGTTTATAGAACTCCTTGCCTTCTTGGGGTTTTTCGCAAAACTTTCGCCATTTCTCTAATGATAATTAAAAACAATTGGTCAACCTTCATCCGCTCGGCATTTTCATACATTAACTCCTTCAGTAATTTTCAGAAAGTCTGCAATCGCAATCGAAAGAAACAGGGCGGTGAAGAGTATTTTCTTGATTCGTGATTGGCCCTTAATTAAATCCGTGATTCGTGAAAGGCCTAAAAATAAACTCGTGATCGAGTACTCTATCGTGATCCGTTATAGGGGTATTTTTACTTTCGTGACTCGTAATTTCGCATGGCTAAATTCGTGAAACTGGACCGTAGACGCGGAGAATAATTAAAACACGGATACATGTAACAGATTTCCGAATAAACATGACCTTTATATAGATTGTTGATCAATAAAACAGATTTGTCGGTTAAACTGCATTGAATGCACTGAGTCTCCAAGTGGATTGTATATTAAATAATTAAAAAAAAACGATTAAACTTTATGAACTAAAACATTTTAGTTATTTCTTCGGCATGTTTTCTTATGCCTAGTGCACACTAGCAACATATCGACATAACGACATGGGCGCGCGCACTCTTATCTTCGACATAACGACATGGGCATAACGGTTTTTTTCTTTTATGTCATTATGTCCACTCAAAAACTACAAATTTAACTATATATGGAGAACTAGGAAAAGCCCCACTAATAGTACAAATTTCTTCCCTGGTGGCAAAATATTGGTGCCGAATAAAAAGTAGGATATATGAAAACAACTTAAACGGCGAAGATCAGCCTTTCTTCAACATCTAATGTCCCTGTAAGGTTTATCAATTCCCTATTTGCTTGGTGTGATTTAAAGACACTACAGGAAATAGATATTGAAGGCCAACAAATTCATACCCTAGGAAAATATATTAAGGAAGTACTATATATAAGTTATGCAACATTTTGGAGAACTTAGGCACAGTTAAATCAAAATAGTGGACTTATTGCAAGATCAAGACAAATTTTAAACTAGAAAAATATTTATCAGAAGCTAATGTTAGACGCCGACAATCTAGGACTAGATTGCGTGTCTCGGCACACAAACTAGCAATTGAAACAGGCCGCTATAAAAATTTACCTTATGAATTAAGGATTTGTGAAAAATTTGAAAAAAAATAAGGTTGGGGATGAGTACCATACCTTAATGGAATGCGACTATGTCAATGATATACGTCGAGTATTCTTTCATGATCTATTTGCAATCAATAACTCTTTCAAACTGTTAAGGCCAAAAGACGTTTTTTTGTATATTATGAGCTTAACAGACGATTAAATCTCCATTACGAGCCTAGTCCTGAAATTTTGTGATGATGTAATTAAATATTATGAATAGAGGATAGGCATATAAGCCAACCTACTTTGTATATTATCCTAATATACCTGTATTGGTATTTATTGGAATAAAGTTATTATTATTATTATTATGTCCATGTCGTTATGTCGGGCTAAACATAGTGCGCGCGCCCATGTCGTTATGTCGTTATGTTGCTAGTGTGCACTAGCATTAACTAATTTTCTTATTGTTGGAAACCCCAAATGTTGCAGATATGGCGGAAACCAGAAGGGTACATATCAAACGTCGAACTTTGGCCTAAGTCAGACAATCAAGTCATAAAATAAAAACTTTTTTAATTGTTTTTTTCCCTTGACATTTTATCTAGAAATTCGACGCCCTTTGCTTATTTTGAATTCGACATTCTATCTGCAAGAATTATTCAAAACTCGCACTCGGATATCTATTAAGCCTATCTTGCAAAAGTTTACGCGTCTTGGAAGTATTTGAGGTGGTTGGAAGTTTTCGTGTCTTGGGAAATCTTTAACTTTGGAAGTTGTTTTTGTAAATCTTTAGCTTTGGAAGTTTTCGTGTCTTGGGAAATCTTTAAACTTGGGAAGTTTTCTTTGGAAATCTTTAGCTTTGGAAGTTTTCTTTGGAAATCTTATTGCTTGGGAAATTTCAGTTTGGAAGTTTTTGCGTCTTGGGAACTCTTGAGCTTGACTTCGATAAGTTGTTGAATTTTGAAGTGTTTCGTCAATGAATACCATATCCTGATCCTTATGTGAGCTTGTATTAATCCCATTCGTCAACCAATCTTTCAATGTTGAGAATTCTTGACAATGTCATCTTCAAAAAAATTCCTATGATACAATACGGTACCTATAATACAGCATAGATCCGGCTTTAAATTGACCTAAAAACCTTATTTTTGAAAAAGAAGCCAAATTTTTGATACTCTAGACGTTAACCCTAAAGGACCTAAAATAAAGGAGCATCATTTCATATGTCAAAGAACATAAAAATTTCAATAAAGTCTTTCTATCTTTAGATATTTTCGATAAGAATAGAATAAGATCAAGTCCACGTTTACTAAGAACGAACCCAAAAATGTCATCAGTACAACAACGTAAGTAAATTAATTGAAATCATGCTTAAGTTCTTTTATATCGATAAATCGGTCAGATTTGTTTTTCGATATGCCAGATTTATGCGATTAAAATAAGTAGGAGTGAAAAGTAAAGACCTTAAGTTTTGTAAAAAGAAGCTTGATTTCCATATACATTGTCCGAACTTCACAAGAAAAACATAAACATTCTGGTATCCAATCTAGTCTCTGTATTTCTAGTCATACTCATTTGAGAACTATAGAAAAAGATCCAGTAAACGATCCCTTTGTAAAACATTTTGGTTACTAAGAACAAACGTAAAATTGTTCTTTACAACAACGTAAACATTTTCGATGTGCCAGATTTATGCGATTAAAATAAGTAGGAGTGAAAAGTAAAGACCATAAGTTTTGTAAAAAGAAGCTTGATTTCCATATACATTGTCCGAGCTTCACAAGAAAAACATAAACATTCTGGTATCCAATCTAGTCTCTGTATTTCTAGTCATACTCATTTGAGAACTATAGAAAAAGATCCAGTAAACGATCCCTTTGTAAAACATTTTGGTTACTAAGAACAAACGTAAAATTGTTCTTTACAACAACGTAAATAATTAATTTTTCTTTTATTGTGATAAATCTGTCGGATTTGTTTCTTTGCGCAAAATTTATGAGTATAATGTTAAGGAGTGAAAAGGGTATGTAGCCGCGGTTATCTATTCATTACCTTGAAATCAAAGAAGTCGTATTGAAGAGCAGAGTACAAGTAGGAGAGGCTTCTAGAGACGGCCATAACATTCCTCCATTAATTATTTAGCTTATTGACCTTCAGCTTTTGAGCATTTTTCTTCACCAACTAAAAAGAAACTGGTCAATGAACATTTCTAGGTATCCTAAAATAATTTGATTCTCCCTAAAGTTAGAGCGGAGTTCGGGCGATGATCGCTCGCTTTCCAGGTAGCGAAACTTTCCAATGAGCTTCCGCCCACGGTTAAAGCAATCGAAGTCCTTCGCTACCTACAGAAAAGCGCAGAAATCCTATAAGATCAACAGTCTCGCATATCACTTTGTATTATATATTACGTTATTTTATGAATTTGGGTCAAGTTCTGTTAAATTGTTGTGAAATCAGGGCCTCCATTGATACAAGCACACATAATTGTTGAAGAGTTGATTTTACTGAAACCGTCTTTACTCAACAGGAGAAGATGCTCCTCAGGGTGTTACTGATGTTTTCAAATAACTTTGAGCAAAAGTAAATATATATAAATGTACTCTGAAATAGCTTAAAAATTTATTGTTGCAAAAAGGTAAAATTGAGAGTAATTTTATAAAGTGTATGTCACATTAAGGGTTGCTAACAAGATTCTCTTTCCTCCGGCTTTTGAATGAGTAAGATCCACTCCAATCTGTAAACACCTTGCGTCTTGAAAACGCTAGATTACCTTCCATCTTCTGCTCTTCAGATATAATTACTTGAATGGTGAGCGCGAGAAAATCTCATTCCTGCGCCCAAATCTGTTGTTATTCTATAAACTGAAAACTCTCAATTACCAGCCATGCGGAAGAAACGTTTACATTCCATGTAGTAGCTCCTTTTGTTGACTAATTGTAGCTGGCTCTCCATTTCTCTCTTTATTTCGTGTGGGATTATTTCGAAAACAGTAATTTTCGAATAAACTCACTGGAGAGCCGGCTGGCAGACTAGACTAATTGTCAATATTTACTCTTCCTTGAGTCTTAAGAAAGAGTACTAGGTACTTCTCTTCTTTACTTAAAGATTAACGATAGCTAATTTAGGATATAAGGAGAACAGAGCTGTCGAGCTTTATAATCTCAACGTTCTTCTCAACTATTATGTTCCGCCGTCTACCCCTAGAAGGGAGCATCTACTGGGGGATTACCGAGCTCCTCTCCATTTCTTTCAGAGTCTTGAAAATGAGCGAATCCTTCCCTCAAGCCATTTTCGACCAGCTAAGGATCATGAACCAAAAGTCTTGTTGACAATCTTGTCCACAACAGAATCTAACTCCGTCTTTTCCTGGTCTTGTGCATAATCTAGAGATACTTCTCTTATCTCTAAAGCTGAGGGAAACCAGCTGTGTTTTGTTATTCCCATATCTTGTCGAATATCACTGTTCACCCCAAGATGAAATACCACCAAGTAGTTTTTCCTTTCCGTTAGTGGCGAGAGCTAGCAGCTGAGTATTATGACCCAACATCCCCGTCAACGAGAATGTTTCAAACGTCCACAAATACTTGCAAGATGGAATTCAAGAGCTCCTCTACGTCACTTCCAGGGTCTTGATGATGAGCGAGAGCTATTCCACTTCTTCTTCAAGCTTGAAGCATAGGCAAGGGTTATAGTTTCACCCCTTCTCCAGGTACAAGCACCAACAAGCTTAGCAGCTAATCACCTCCTTACCTCACCCCCAGGGTCTTGTAAATGCAAAAGTGACGAGCGCCATAAATATGAGGCTGAGGGAGAAGGCGACGACTTTCTCCTTGGCCTCGCCCTGGTAGGCGGGCGACAGAGGGTAGAACAACTCTTCCTTGCAGACGTCTTCGCGACAAAGACCGGACTGGTCAAGGGACCTGGGTTATACAAACAGACACTTACTACAGACCTCACTCATCCAAGCACGGATAAATACACCAAATCGATCAATTCAGAACAAAGGCTGCTTTCCCATCACAAACTTTAGACCCCGCAGTAATGCCTAGTGCACACTAGCAACATAACAACATAACGACATGGGCGCGCGCACTATGTTTAGCCCGACATAACGACATGGACATAATGACATAAAAGAAAAAAACATGTTTTTTATGTCGTTATGTCCATGTCGTTATGTCGAAGATAAGAGTGCGCGCGCCCATGTCGTTATGACGATATGTCGCTAGTGTGCACTAGGCATGAAAGTTGTGATTCCGAAAGGCTCGTCTCCCCTTAAATAAAGTCTTTGAACCCTGTGACTTGCAGTAAGACTTTGATCTGAAAAGGTTCGTCTTCCTTCAAACATGTAGTCTAAACCCCCACATAAAAGTATCAGTTCCAAAAGGTTAGTTCAAGTTTAGCTAGTTGCCTCACAGTCTAATGCCTAGTGCACACTAGCGACATATCGAGATAACGACATTGGCGCGCGCACTCTTATCTGCGACATAACGACATGGACATAACGACATAAGAGAAAAAAACATGTATTTCTTTTATGTCATTATGTCCATGTCGTTATGTCGGGCTAAACATAGTGAGCGCGCCCATGTCGTTATGTTGTTATGTTGCTAGTGTGCACTGGGCATAAGAGTCTGAGGTTTCGATTGGAAAAGGCAAGTGGTCCGAAAATATTCTTTCCCTTTGCCCAAACTCTATAAAACCTCAATTGTAAGATCTCGATTCGATAAGGTTCGTTCCTCTTGACACAAATTCAAATCCTCACAATAATATTTTGCAAAGTCTAAAGACTCAAGGTTAGGGGTTCGATTAAGAAAAGTCGCAAAGTCTATAATACCCAAAAGAAAGTTTTCGATTTAGAAATTCTCGCCCACTTTTGAAAGGTTTAGAAGTCTCAAGAATAATGTTTCGAAAAAAGCTCGTTTCCGTTTTATAATAAGTACATAAGACCTTACAGTCACACAACTCACTTCTTGACTCGGGCGGGGTCTGTCGACGGGACCCGAATAAAGACTACCGTGCTCTTCAACTCGAAGTACTGGGTTCGCGGTGCATAATTTCTCTGTGTGACACTTGCGTTATCGCCGGAAGGAGTGACTGATGCGTTCACGGTAACATTAGTTGGCGTCACCGTTGAGTTCGAAATCGCACTGCCGTTGGTCGATGCGTTGGTTGCTAAGCAGCCGAGGCCAAAACCGCTGACACAGAAGAAGTTCCATGTGGTGTACTGGTATCTAAAGAACAAAAATGAAGGCGTGAATGAAGGGCAGTGCGTAAGGTTGGTACCCTGCGCGATTCATGGGTTCCAAAGATAGGAAATCCACGGTAAACTACCATTCGCTCGATGGGTTCAATCCTCACCTTGAGATCACGAGTCATGAGTTTTGAAGAGCCACGTATAACGATTCACGCTTATCAAATTTTGAATCACGGCGATAAAATACCTCCCAAAACTCGCATTTTAAGTTTCCCCTTCCATGATTGAAAATAGTACGTTTATTACCTTAGTTTGAAGCCGACAATTTCCATTTGCGAGACACCACGAGTCTTACCAGCCTCCGAAACCAGAATTTCAGCTGTTAACCCTGCAGGAACAAGGCTGCACTGGCCTGGAAAATCGCCGTTTGATGGTGACCCGGACCGATCGGGCTCCCTGTGGATAACCAGGGGACTTAGTGAGCTAATATATATATATATATTAGACAAAAGATTATAGCATAAGATACACATAACACAACGTGATTCATAATAATTTTAGGGTTCCACCTGCATGTTCAATACAAAAATGATCCTACTTGAGCTATGATGAAGCTATTTGCCGCAGGACAGTTGGACTTTGCCTATAGTTTTTGGTGTGGATGATTGTGTGATGACATGGTGGGTGCCCTCAAATCGTTTTAACGAACGAGATGCAGCATTTCATTTTATAGCATTTAAGGTAATCACCTCAAAATCGGCAACCAATCTCCACTCATTGAAACGTCAGCATTTCCAGAGCGCCCAACATGCGTAGCGGGGACCAGCGCCTCCTGATTGGCTCGTACCAGGTCCCTGAGCTGCGAGCAGTTGCGCATGTCATCTAAGGTCAGTCGAAGCAGACAGCCAGTCGATATCGCGCTGCCGTAAAGCATGCCGGTATTGGACGAGGAAGTGCATAGACTGTCGCCGGCGGGTGACCATAAGGAAAGACTGCTCGGGGTTGTACTCTAGTGAGTACAAAACAAATTTCAAGAGTCTGTCTTAAGTCTGAATTAGACATCGCGATTTAGTCGTATGCGACTTGTTACTCGAGTCGTAGAGTGTAAAATAGACCTACGACTCCGGTACAACGCTCAACTACGAAAGTCGTAGTGTATCATGACTAAGACATATCGTGAGCAGGTCGCATACGACTACATCGTGCTGTCTTAATCCGCCTTTACATTTCAAAGAAAATCGTAATACAAACATCGTAAGACATATGACCTTTTTGCTTCGACGAAGCTTGAAACATCAGCGAAGCAACCTATCTCCAGATGCATTAAACATAAAACGCCAACCCTCATTTTTCCTCTTTCTACAGGAACCCTAGACTTACTTTCCTACCTACTTCCTCTTTCTGAAGTCGACACAGGGCATGAAGCTGATTGGCTTACCTGCGCCGTAACCATGGCAGCTAGTAGCGGCAGTCCC
The DNA here is from genome assembly GCF_932526225.1 of Nematostella vectensis. NCBI lineage: Eukaryota > Metazoa > Cnidaria > Anthozoa > Actiniaria > Edwardsiidae > Nematostella > Nematostella vectensis. The sequence goes on along the minus strand of NC_064037.1, from coordinate 14,754,104 downwards.
CGTTGGTAGCCAGGGTTCCCGGAGCGCTGACTCGCGTTAGGGGCTATATTTCCCGTATTGCTCACATTATACCCTGGAAAGTGGACGAACTTCACACTAAAGCGCTGTGTCAGGGAATTGACACGTGACTGACTCGTTGCTAGGTTACTGATCGACGCAGGCTGTATGTGTACTTGGCCCATCACTAGCAAAGCCTTGATCTTATTAATTTGTTGGCCTGACCATTCGAGCTGGTACGAAACGTTCAGTACGACGTTTGAACATATCCTCGAGCTGCTATTGTACGAGGGCAGCAGTGGAGGATTGCGTCCATCGTCAAAGGCACACCGCCAATTCTTATTTGAACTAGCATTAGAGCTCTGTACTGAGAATAACGAAGATCCTGTCGTTTCCACTATCCCCACTCCGGCTCCTGAATTTACAATGGCGCCCGTTGCGTCGTCCGTGCAGAAGTATTCTACTTGATCATCCGCTAGAATTGGGGTTTGGTCTTGAAGAGTACTTAGTTGACCGCCTTTCAGCACAGCAGGCGGCACAGGACAGGTAGGATTACTCACACCCCGAGACATCAAGTAACTCGAAGCACTTATTATCGAGGAACTTGAGCAAAGTGATTCCGTCAATTGCGTCACACATACTGATTCCCTATTTTCCAGGAAGCGTACCGGTACTAATTGAGAGCAGACGCCGTTAAAAATGCTTTCAGGCAGTGTCAGAATTCCAAGACTTGCCGTTAAGTAGTTTGCGTCCTTACTATTGGCAGCAGTTTTGACAGACGTGCTCACTGTGTAGGCGGCAACCGAGCTACTCAGGGTCTGTTGGGGAGCCTGGTACGAGTATCTGTAGATGATGTCATCACCCGTGAGTCATGACATGTCATGGCAACAGTTTAGTGCAGTGAAGAGGATAGTGAAGGAGTGTTAATGTGGTAAAGCGTTGTGAACAGCGTTTAGCAAAATACAAAACTGCAAGGTACTCAGGAAAAGCTGTTGTGCAAAACACACTCCCTTTGATGAGATATGGTTTTAAACTGGGTTAAGAATGCGATAACAAAACCCTCCCAATAATAATTACGTTCAGTGCTCTCACAGTGCTCCCAACTGAGCTCATGGACTGTAGAATCTGGGGCTTGGACCACTGACCCATGATTCACTTGGAGGAGCCATACACGCCCATTTGTTTTAGCTGGCTTCCTAGAGTACAGCGATTATCGATCCATAGCTAAGTTTACAGCCGAAGTACACAAAGCCCAAGAAAAAAGTGACAGTCGATCAATAGTTTGGTATACGTGTTCCCATTCCACCCTCCAGACAAAGTGTCCCCCTAATATTTTAGCTCTGCCCTCTGGTCTCCTACCTTGTCCTTGTGTTGGTATTAAGCAGACTGTTGTACTGTAGGGTATCAACAGCAGCTGATGGTGAGGTGAAGTTATAAAAGTAGCCCAGGAAAGGACTGTTGTTCGTCGTTACACACATAAAAGGCTGCCAGTCGGTGGAATCTGGCCAGACTGCCTGGCAACTGAACTCAAATGGACGCTCTGATGAAGCCCCACCAAAGAACCCTGACATGCATGTAAAAGATGCACGCTCTGAGTCTGTACAGCCCTGTGGGAACAGAAGGGAAAACCAGTTTGTCAGGAATGTTCGCTGCCAACGGCAAATAAGAGGTATAGGATTTGGTTCAAGGGTGAGGGATTTCCTAGAGAAGCATCAGAACACTCTGTGTTTGTTCAGTTCTTTGTGGACTGAAGTAAGGACAACCAATTTGTCACGTATATGAGGTGGTGATGGCAGATGATGGGTGGAAATGGGTGTATAGCCCAGACTGGAGTAAGATGGGTGCACGCTATTGGTCTATACAGGCTAATCGAATTGTTGAGACAATATTTTTTTAAGGTATGCGATAAGGCAAAGAAATAAATAGGAAGGCTGTTTATAGGTACACTCCTGAAGAGAAAGTCCAAACAATCTATTTGACAGGTATGCAAGATAGCCACATGTTAATCAAATGCTCTGTGAGCCAACTCGTGAATGCAAATGTAAACACAGGATGGACACATCCAAAAAGCTGAGAGTACATAAAAATGCCATTTTACCTTTTTTTCTTTTCGATGTGATGACACACAAAGGGCAGTAAAATTAGTTGTTGTTGTTGTTGTTGTTGTTGTTATTATTGTTATTATTATTATAAAAAGAAAAGAAAAATCGAGCCTCCGGCCTCTTAGGACGTGACCGAGCCGCTATACCACCGTGTAATTCATTTTTGAGTCAATTAGCTTTGATACTAATTGGTATCGTACCGTTCGAAAAAAGTTTGTCAGTATGTACTGACATGCAATGTGTTTTAAGCATGTCAACATTCTACAAAGGCGCAAAATCATTATTCAGTGAATAAGCGGAGGCCATGTGTTTGTACGAGTTTTGTTTGACATTTAGTTGATTAGAAAAAAATATCGAAAAAACAACTTATGAAAATCTATCCTCTTATTTTGGCCTACTAACAGGGGCTTTCTCTTATTACCCTGCAAACAGAGACCCTGTTAACAGAGGCTTTTCCCTTGTGTTTCTCTGACTTCAAAAGTTGCAGTTTTGGCTAGCTGCTCTTTCAGCAGAAATTCAAACAGACAACGCGAAAACCCAGAAACACGAATCGGCAAGTACTAAAACAAAGAAAAAAAAGCTTTGCTAGCATTTTACTTGTTTTATTTGCAAGCTAACAACTGAATCGTCGAAGATCGAATGACGTCGGCAACGAAGGCGCATGCCCACGCTCAACCTACATCGAAGACTTTTCTGAAAAAAAAAAAAAAAAACTAGCTAGGTCGATGACTTAGCCCTTTTATAGTGCTAAGCTTTAACCGGAAGTTCAATACCAGAAGTTTACGGGATGATCTAAAGATTGCTGTGTTGTGAAAGCACAGAAAGACCACAAAAGATGAACCTCCAAGAACTTGTAAATGCTTTGCAAGCATTCACGTGTTAAAAACAACTTCCTGTATGCAGGTACAAACCTGGGTGGAAAGTCATATAAATCAATCAACAGATATTTGATCTGGAAGCAGATAGGAAAGCATGACCATACAGTACAGTACATGCAAGTAGAGAGCAGCTCTCTCTCTATATATAGGTCAGTTCCGCCGTGTGTGGAAAGCTGGAGCGATCAATTCAACAGGTATCTGAGGTGACACCAGATAAAGGGGCATGGTCATGCATGCAAGCAAAGGATGTATACATTAGGTCGTACAATACAACCGTTTGCAGATAGCTGGAATGATCAATTTGGTAGGTATTGAAGGTGGCAGGTGGGAACAGATGGGTGGGGGGGGGGGGCATGGCCATGCATGCATGCAGGATGTATACATTAGGTCAGTACAGTCCTACAGTCTGCAGGTAGCTGGAATGATCAATTTGGTAGGTATTGAAGGTGGCAGGTCGGAACAGATGGGTGTGTGTGTGGAGGGGGGGGGGGGGGGGGCATGGCCATGCATGCAAGCAAAGGATGTATACATTAGGTCAGTACAATCCTACAGTTTGCAGATAGCTGGAATGATCAATTTGGTAGGTGTTGAAGGTGGCAGGTGGAAACAGATGGCTGGGTGGGGGGGGGGGGGGGCATGGCCATGCATGCAATAAAAGGATTTATTTATACATGCTGAGATTTACGCACCAAAATTTCATCGGATAAAAATTGTCCTTTCACCAGTAAAAGCACTCCTGGTTGGTCGTTCGATTTTAAAAAAAGTATCGTACGACCAATCAGATGCCAGATACGATGTTTTTCACTAGTGAAGAAAATCGTATCGGTTTTTATGTGACTTGTTAACCATCGCTTCAGAGATTAAAAAGTGCACTACTTGTGTAACATGAGCTACAGTCTCGTGCATGACATTAGCGAGACAGATTCATTTCACGTAAGTTTCTGTCTGTCTTCAACTGAACCGTCGAACAGCACAAACCAGCAAAAACCTCGGAGCCTCTGCAGCCAATTCTAATAAAATGTTATGTAATAAGCTTATTATAAATTTCTCAGTATGTATATAATAAAGAAAATACAGCATGGAAAGTGCTTTGTACAGTTTATATTCACTCGTTGTTTTGTTTTGTTTTGTTTCGGTCGATTTTTTATTGGCATAATAATACATGCATAATAAATGATTGCCGTTTCTGTCTATATTTATCTTTTTCTAGTTTCTAAATCTCAGTATATATATAATAAACAAATTACTTCATGGTTGGTTCGCTTGTACAATTTTTATTCGCTCGTTCGTTAGATTTCATCACAACTCGTGAATAAAAATCGTACGCGCTCACCAACCATGAAGTAATCTCTATATTAGGTCAGTACAGTACAACCGTACTATATTAGGACATTAGGTCAGTACAGTACAACCGTACTATATTAGGACATTAGGTCAGTACAGTACAACCGTACTATATTAGGACATTAGGTCAGTACAGTACAACCGTACTATATTAGGACATTAGGTCAGTACAGTACAACCGTACTATATTAGGACATTAGGTCAGTACAGTACAACCGTACTATATTAGGACATTAGGTCAGTACAGTACAACCGTACTATATTAGGACATTAGGTCAGTACAGTACAACCGTACTATATAGGACATTAAGTCAGTACAGTACAACCGTTTGCAGATAGGTGAAATGGTCAATTTGGTAGGTGTCTGAGGTGGCGGCGGGATGGAAAGGAACCCAGGTTCTAGCACTTACCCTATCACAACAGCACCCAATGTCACAGCCATTGTGCTCGAGGTCACATGGACAGGTCAGATCAATATCCAGGGGGGAGGTGGAACTTTGCACACCTACAAGAAAGCACAGCACAAAACACTTACTGACTATATCAGCATAAGATATTTATGAAACATCTTCACTTTGGCAACCTAAAATCGATTTGCAATATCTAGCTGACGGTTGCAGCCATGTAAAACTTTTGATTCTGCTACTGATTTTTGCAAGGCAACATTCTGTCAAAGAAACAGTAATCTTTGAAGTCTACAAAATGTCCAATAGAAAAAGCTCCCAAAAATCTGGTAGATAAGCTCAAATCATGTTTATAAAAATGTTCCGTAACAAAAAACGCATCTTACAAGCTAACCTTTTTAAGCCTAGTTATGCATTTTACCAGCTATGGTAACCTTTTTGAGCCACGCTTTGCATCTTGCTAGCTAACCTTTTTGAGCCTCGCTATGCATCTTACCAGATGTGGTAACCTTTTTTGAGTTTCGCTATGCATCTTACCACCCTATGGTAACCTTTCTGAGCCTCGCTATGCATCTTGCCACCCTATGGTAACCTTTCTGAGCCTCGCTATGCATCTTGCCAGCTATGGTAACCTTTCTGAGCCTCGCTATGCATCTTGCCAGCTATGGTAACCTTTCTGAGCCTCGCTATGCATCTTGCCAGCTATGGTAACCTTTTTGAGCCTCGCTTTGCATCTTACCAGCTATGGTAACCTTTTTGAGCCTCTCTATGCATCTCACCACCCTATGGTAACCTTTTTGAGCCTTGCTATGCATCTTGCCAGCTATGGTAACCTTTCTGAGCCTCGCTATGCATCTTGCCAGCTATGGTAACCTTTTTGAGCCTCACTATGTATCTTACCACCCTATGGTAACCTTTTTGAGCCTCGCTATGCATCTTACCAGCTATGGTAACCTTTTTGAGCCTCACTATGTATCTTACCACCCTATGGTAACCTTTCTGAGCCTCGCTATGCATCTTGCCAGCTATGGTAACCTTTCTGAGCCTTGCTATGCATCTTGCCACCCTATGGTAACCTTTCTGAGCCTCGCTATGCATCGTACCGGCTATGGTAACCTTTTTGAGCCTCGCTATGCATCTTACCAGCTATGGTAACCTTTTTGAGCCTTGCTATGCATCGTACCGGCTATGGTAACCTTTTTGAGCCTCGCTATGCATCTTACCAGCTATGGTAACCTTTTTGAGCCTCGCTATGCATCGTACCGGCTATGGTAACCTTTTGGAGCCTCGCTATGCATCTTACCAGCTATGGTAACCTTTCTGAGCCTCTTATGCATCTTACCAGCTATGGTAACCTTTTTGAGCCTCGCTATGCATCTTACCAGCTATGGTAACCTTTTTGACCCTCGCTATGCATCGTACCGGCTATGGTAACCTTTTTGAGCCTCGCTATGCATCTTACCACCCTATGGTAACCTTTCTGAGCCTCGCTATGCATCTTACCAGCTACCAGCTTTTGTGCAGGGCTATGTACTGCATCTTACCAGCTTGAATGTTCCCCCAGCTGATGTTCTGCTGTCTGGACAGCTCAAGGAACAGTGACGCCCTTACAGGGGGTGGTACAGGAACGGATGCTGCCTTAGGACAGCATGTCAAGACCACCAGGTCCTTTATCTTAGAGGATGATGAGCCAGTGATTGTCAGTAGGAGGGTTTTCAATACTTCATTCCTCTGTAAGAAGATGGATAAAGGCTGGATCAGAAAAAGCAAGAAAAAAGAGGTTGCAGCTGTTAAAGGCCACACAAGACAAGAAGAAATATTTATTAATTATTCAAGTAATATTCAAGTAATTTGCATCTAAGTTTCAGGGTTTATAACAAGTTAGCAACCATAAGGCTTTAAACACGAGGTTCTGCTTTAAAAGGAAAGCTTCTCCTACCCCCGGGCTTGAATTTGCAATTATAATTAGAACACTGCCACGCTAGCAGTCACAAATTATAATTCTCCTGTAAAATTGCTTATTTCTGAGCATCAGTCGGCTGGAATAAAACTATTTTTGTACAGATAACAAGACAGTTGTATTAAGAGGTTGATAAATTTAGTGATTTGCTCTCCACTCACGTTTTCAGTGAAAATTTTGAATTTTGCGCTATCCATAATCTAAGGCATCCGCACCAATTATTCTCGCGCCTTGATAAAAATGCTTGTATTTTAAAGCAAAGAAAGCTTTGTATAGCATTATTTTTCCTTAAATAGAATAATTTTAGGTGGAAAAGTCTAGGAATAATATTTAATTTGATTTAGAATATGAAATTTGAATTTAGCGCTCAATGCAATTGTCCTGACATGTTGACTCATTGACAGCTGATTAATAACTGATCATTCTTGAGCCCGGGGATGGGAGGAGCTTTCCCTTTTATAGCGGAACTTCGTGTTTAAGGTACAACAAATTTATAGAATTGTGCTTTACTTTAATTTTTAAGCCACATATTTTTAGGTCAAAAGTGTTTCTAAGCCACAAATTCTAATAAAAAAGGCTTTGCTTTAATCTTGTAACCTTTTTATATCAAATTGCCACTAGCAAGCTAATGGGACATTGGGTAGTCAGTGTGCTTGCCCTACTTTATGATTTGTGTACATACAGTAGACATCTGGATAAAAATACATCCAGTACATAAAAATACATACAGTACATCTAAAACAGATTTTGACGCAGTTTATTTCAGGATCAGTAGTTATCCAAAAAGGCAATGTACATACAGTGTACTGATAATTAGTATGGAGTGTACAGTACCTTGAACTGCACTTCAGTTGTAGCAAGCTTGAGTTGTACTGAAGAGCCGGCTGTTGTCACTGTGTCCAAGGGGTTAGAGGGACATGCCACACCCACCACATTAGCTTGGGACCTGGCAGAGGCCAGCGAGCATTCAACATCTAGAGGTAGCCTTTGAGGGATGCTTAGGGCTAAGCTGACAGCATATGAACCATAGATGGTCACTGATGGAGGCCTTAGGGATAGCTCTGGGGTGTGGAATGTAACAGGAAGACCTGTGTGGTAAAGGTAATAGTATGTCATGGTAAAAAAAAAAAGAATAGTTTTTCATGTGTTTTTTTTTAGCAAAACGACAGTAAAACATTGTCATGTGAAGTACAATTAAAAACAAAGAAATACATCAAATAAATGCATATCATTGTACTTAAAATTGGCGTTTTGAAAACCGAGGCTATTTTTTTTAGGAGAATTAGAGAGTAGATCAGTGAAACATGAGACCAGAGGTTAAGTGCTTTACCTCTGCTTGATAATTCCCCAAACAAACACCGAGGTTTTTTAAAATGGCAAGGCAAAAAAAATGTGCTTTATTTTCTTATAAAATTATTTTTCATATCGTGAAAAGTTTGGCTTCAAATTTCAAACAGCATTTACTTTTTTATTTGTGGTTCTTCTACTTGGGCCATGTTTGGAAATACTTTGTTATTTTTAGTCCCCCCTCCAAACAAAAAAAGGAAATTAAATGAAAAGATTTTAATGCCAAATATCATGGAATTCACAGGGTTGTTGACTGGTTTTGGTGATGTCCTGAATGATCACATGAGTTTAATCAAGTTTTGGATGTGAACTAATTGGACAAATAAGATCTCAATCATTTTATAAATAGAGTTTAAATTCTGCTGTACATTTCTATTGTTAATACTGTACAATACACATAGCAACAGACAAGCAATGACTTGAATGATTATAGCCTTACTTGAAGAAGTATCCAACAAATACTGCAACACACTAACCCCATCCAGGGATGTGTTGAACTTAAAGAGAACTATATCAGGCATGGGTTCAACCGTCGGAAGGGAAGTGCCAGATGACTGGGTGGTGTTCACTGTGACGTTAGCTGGAGCTGTCGTGGGAGGGGGTGTGGTCGGGGTACTACCAGATGGTTTGCCACAGGTTGAGTTGGAGATAATGGTAACATTGTAAGTCTGTGCCTTGCAGACAACTTTAAGTCTCTGAGTAGTAGCCCCATGGGATGAAAAGATGAAGGGGACCTATAATATAATATGTGAATTGCAAAATTCTGCTAAACATGTTTAAAAATTGCATCAAATAGTGCAAAAATGGTTCTTATACATACCCCGACTTCAGTATCCCCAACATTTGCAATAGCAGGTTCAAATTTCAGTTGAGGTGAACCTGCAATTCAATAGAAGACAATACAAATTAGCCCTGGTTATGTTCAGTCACCAATAGCCAGACACTGCAAAAAACAAACAAACAAACAAACTAAAATACCAGGGATACTATGGCCATCAATGGCAAATTTAAGTTTTTTTCTCTTTTTTGTTTTTTGCATATTGACACCTCACGTAGACCTTGGTACTGTGCCATAGATATGATCATTTGACCTTTGACAAAACAACAAAGATGACATCAAATAAAGAATATCAAGTTAGATTTACACCAATTTCAAAGAAAGTTGCACTAGAGAATCCATGCACAACATTCATTGGTTCATATGTTACATATAAATTGCTAAGTTCTGGTCACTGAGAGCCATGTGAATGTTCACAGAAACAAACAAGAGGGACCCAGCTTTCCAAACCTGAACTAGTCTTTATTTACATGTTTTGTTCATCTACCGATGAGGCAATGCGGGTACAACACATTGAGTCTCCTAGTGGAACTTATTTGAAATAGAATGTATGTACAGTATTTACTATTGATTATTTTAATAATTAAAATCATTTTTGTTAAATATAATACCATGAAGACTTTGACAGACTGTATCAAGATTTACAGTAATTACAATAAGTTTGTAAAAACTTTATAGAATTGAGATAAACATCTTTCAACACAGCAGCACCTTGTAGATACATCAGGGGTTTCATTTAGGCCTGGTGGCCAATGGAACCGCCAGCTACTACTTCCCAAGCAGCAGCTACTATTTTTAAAAGTCAATTAATGTTTTATTTAAACTAATAGCTTTCACCCCCTAATTATCAATTTCCGCCGCCTACTCTGAAACTTAAGAGTGACCGTCTCAGACCAAGAATGTTTTTGTTCAGAACAAAAATACAATCTTTTGCCAGGAGATAGCCCTTGATGACCTTAGTATTCTGTGAAAGTTTGAAACCAATCGGATAAATATTTTTGGCTTGAGAGGGGAAAATGTATTTTTCGAATATAATTAGCAATTTTTCTGTATTTTTAGACTTGAACAGAAATTGTCTAAAAAACAAAACTCAAAATTGAGCCGGGCGTCAAAAATCAAACTTGATTGACAGAAATTTTATAATTGTACATATTTGGATTAGGTCGTTGGTAGTTTTAGTATTTTTCTAAATTTTTAACAGATTTTTCAATTATTTTCTGTTTTTCGTACTCCGTAAATAAACCCGGAAAATGAGGCCTATACCTTCCATGGGACATGGAATTGCACAATTCTTTTCATTCTAGGTATACAGCACTTATTGTACTTCCAATTTATCAAATAAACTTTTGTGGCAATTAAAAACACGAGTTTTGATGAGGCGATAAACAGCGCCCACTGAGCGCTCATATTTCAACAATTTCAAGACAATGGCTGTCGTAAGAGCACATAATTTTGCATCGGGGCACCTTTCATCGCTAAAACAAGTTCATATAAATGCGAAACGTGGTCCTGGTAGACTCTAAATAGCAGCTTACAAGGCGTATCTAACCGTAGAAGTTCAAAAGAGCACTCGATAACGCTAGGTCAACCATTCGGTCACTCTTAATAACCTGATGTTTTCAGACATGGTAAAGAATGAAGAACATGCTAATAGATATTTTAGATATTGGATATTCTACCTGCAGAACTTCCAGAAGGGGAGCAGGTGACAACAACAGGGAACCCTTCAACTCGCTCACTGCAATAAATAAAAATTAAACTTAGCTATTTTAGAGTTTAAGGGATGACCAGGAAGAATGGATTGGCCATGGACAAAAATCTACCAGAAGTCACTTGTTCCCCCACACAATCATCTGTAATGTTTTGCATTCAATTAACACCTCTTGTTTCATGATTACAAAACAGTATATTTATGGCTTTGGTTAAAACTTTATAGCAAGAAGGCCATTTTCTCAAGGATTCATACCTCCTCTTTCCAGATTGTGTCCTATTTTAGTCAATACTGTATATTTTCATTAAAAATATAGGGTTTTTTAAAAGGCAAGTTTGAACAACAATATTGTGCAAAAATATAGAGGATTGCAAGGGAAACTTTTATTTCCTGTGATTTTTGGTTTGATAGATCAGACACAACAAATTCTTCCTGGTCATTCCTTAAACTCGGACAAAAAAATATATAAAAAAGTCATTTATGGTGTTGTTATTAACTTTAAGCTGTAGCTTCTGTATGATCTTGAAATAATTTTTATCATCAACATTAGTTTTTTTTACAAATACAATATTACTGGTACATGGATGTTATGTTCCAGCAGTTTGTACATCCAAAGAGTGGTGACTTATCACAGTACAAACCTGAGCTGAACCTTGACAGACTGACAGGACAAGCTAGTGTCAACCAAATAATCATCGCTACAAACTGACACTACAGGGGCCTTAGTGACTTGAACAGAGCTGCGTAATAAAATAGAAAAACATTCAGAACAGCAGACACAGATAAACACAGAACATGTGACTGATGGTCCTTCTTGTATATGTTTACAGTGATTGGGTACAGCCAGACAGACAGACAGAATGCATTGACTGTTGAATGGTTTGACAAATGAATGTAAATGGATTGATGGTCAAAATATTATCACCTTATATTGCCTTTAGATGTCAGAGGAACAAACTGATTAGAATTTCCAATACTTTCCCCAAAGCACTGTACGGGCACAGGCTGTCCAGCTGATATAACACTGTAAAATATGAGAAGGGAAAAATATGAGTTAATAATTTTGGATTAAAATAGTTGCAGCCTACCCTGCCCCATCCCCCTAAAGAATGACAGCTCCAATTAGATACTGTAACTCTGAACAAAGTCCTCTGAAATGGATAACTGTTTTCAATGCACATTGGACATTATAAATAATCTCGAATATTCTTGACTCAAACCTGTTAGGCCTGCTTTAAAGAATATCTTTATGCATGTAAAAATATTGTCTATAACAGCCTGAAACCAACAGCCTTATTTCATTAAAAATGAACTGAGTGCAGCACACAGTATTGGGAAACATAGATAAGCCAATATTACATATACAAGATCATGAAAATTTACTTCTTCTACCCTTTTAGGCTGAACTGACAAATGACTCCCTGTCATGAATTAAGTTACCTGAATGGGACATTAGCTCTGGTTTGTGTAACCAAGGCAGTAGTGTTGCTAAAAGAGATCTGTGTTGAGCCAAGAGTAGAGAGAAGCGTGCCGCACACAATATTTACCTAGAACAAACACTGAACTGAAATCACGAATGCACGGTTTCGAGGGAATATCTCTTTGAGGGAGTTTCTTTTACATTTTTCTTTTAATGTTGTAGATATTTTATGATCATTTCCGTGTTGCAATAAAAATGTGTAATTTAAATCGTTAAATGAACTTACGTTGTCAACAGCAATAGCCTCGTCAAACACAATTTGAAGCAGTCCGGTCTTTTGATTTTCTGAGAGTGCTATGTAATTTTGGATATTGACGACAGCTGTAATACAGAAAAAGTTATTTAGAAAAGCTACAGTTATATAGAGTGTACTTTATATACTTTACCTACTAAAGAACATTACTAGATGATATAACATATCAGAAATCTTAGTAGCAAACATTGAAATTTCTCTGCTTAAAGTTTAAGTACATCATTATTTTCAAAATATACGCACCTGAGAGAGTGACACGAAATATTACGAAGAAAACAATAGTCTGATAGGCATTCATTGTAATTTGAAGTCGATAGTTACATGTAAGAAAGTTGAAAAACAAAAAACATCATGTTCAGTAAAAACAAAAACCACGTCCGCCATTTTTGAAAACAGAAATTTGGCGCTCAACGGATAACCGCTGACCAATAGATCTCCCTCCACCACAGGGTAACCAGACAAGAACGACTAATTACATAAGTGATTATGACGCAAAAAAAAGAACGCATTCGAAGTTCTCTGTTTATCGATACAGCCCTGTAACAAGTTATACTGTCAGAAGAAAGGTAGGACATCCATTTGATATATTTTTTTAGTATTCACCATATATTCTCAAAAGAGCAGGGTAAAAATGATCGATATTCATTTAGGGGAATGGAACGAATCGTCAAGGTTACTAGGCATCTACTCCAGTTTCCGCGTGATGAGTTATAGTATTTCTGCTGTCCCTTGCACATTTGTACTTCACTTTACCTGAGAACAATGACCTAAAATATGCAGTTTTTTTATATATCTCTTTTGCGCAAATATTGTATAGATGGAACGTTTTAACAAAACAACATTTTATTTTCTGCCATTATTTCACAGGAGCAAAAATAACATGTCTCACACGCCAAGTAGAAGTAGGACGAGAAAACAACTAGTAAGTGTTCTTATATCTTTGTCTTGGCTTCATTCATTGCCTTTCTGATCTCCTCCCACGTTCACATCTGGGTGGGGCCATCGATTCAAGCATTTTAGCTTGAAATTTCTTAAAAGGATATTACTATCTTACAATCAGGGACTGATCTAGAATTACTTGAAGAAGGTGTGGAAGCATCATCCCGAAACCCAAAGGGAGGGTGCCAGTGCCTTTAAATATAAAACGGGAGGTAAATCTATGAGTTTTATTTAGATCTTATTTCCATAAGGAAATGAGGGCACCGTGCAAAAGCACCCCTTGGATTTGCCAATAACAACATACATTATTTGTTACTATCTATAGCATGAAGAGGAGGAAGACGAAATCCATGTTGTTCAAAACCCACCCAAGAAGCGATTCAAATCTCCTAGCACCTCCACTGAACCCGAAAGTGAGAAAGAATGTCAAAATTGCAAGGTTCTACTAGAGGAACTGAGGCAGTACCGCATGAAACAATACAACTGCGACTGCAATCCCTCTCCAACTAACCGGGATCAAATGCCACAACGTCAAAGGGAGCCATCAAGGAGAACAAACCCCCAGGAGCCAGCACTGGTTTCGCAGAATATGCTTTGCACCAAATGCAAAGTACTAGAGCAGGAGTTTAATCATGGCTATCACATCTTCAAGGACTCAGCTCACAGGGACTATGTTCCTTTTTACTTGGAGGCAAAATCTTCTGATCCGTGCAGTTCACCACAGCCTGGGGAATTCTGTCCGCGCTGTGCTAAGGATAAAAATAAGCAGAGTCCTTACAAAGAAATCCAAGGGCACTTACAGTCATCTACTCAAATGTCCAAAGCATATTATGCTCCTCAAAAAGAGACTTTCAGTGCAGGCCCACCTTATGTGCCGTTTGCGTTTGGAGAAGCAGGCGAGTTCAAGAGCATTCCTCACCATAATGGCTGCCCTTGCGATGGGAATAACGGCTTGTCGGCAAGCTTGGCTCCCAACAAGCCTAAAGGACAAATGCACTCCACTGGTTGCCATACCGAGAGAACACAGGAAATGCCAGAGAATGTATGGGACCCGTATGCTTTTAAACACGGATCACCGGCCGCGGTAAGCAATTTCTTTTAAAATAAAATTATTTCCCACCCAACATATAGTCTCAGATTGCGCTCGCCAATTGCCTGGTCTCGGGTATCATTAATTCTCATTATCATCACTACTAGTACCACCATCATCAATCATTTATTGTTTCCATCATCACCATCACAATAAGCACTACTAAAGCCACTATGATACAGTCATCACCATATGACCATAATGATGAATTTTCATAATGTTGAGCTTTGCTACAAACTGACCTCACATAACTTTATTTCATTTCGATTTTAATATATCAGCACACCAGAAAAACTGTGAACGTAACAATTTACAGGTCCGTAGCCAGAGGAGGGTTCGTGGGTTCGGAAAAACTTCCCACTCGACTACAAGGTCCAGAAAATGGGGACCAGAAAATGGTCCGCTAAATGGGTAAACGAACCTCCCCGCTCAAAATCCTGGCTACGGGACTGTAAAATATGCGTGGAATATTAATTGTCTTCTGATAAATCAGACGCGAGAATTTAGATACTACTGTCACTTGTTAAGACATGTTTCTAGTTGACTGTTTGAATATCTCGCGAGTCATCGTAGCGTACTTTGCGGGCGCTCCCAAAGGTACCTTTGGGTGGTTTTCACGGTTTTACTGGTTGCGCTGTAAAATATTTATTGCTTTTTTTTGTGTTTTTTCACACAGCGTTGCATGAAATGTATGGGTCGCAGTATCTACTCGTGTCAAATATGCGATACCTGTCAATATTAGACGTTTTCTTTTAACGTATTTTTGTAAAATAAGAAGATAAAAAACATTTCGAAATAGTCGAAAATTGAATACTTTTACTGGATATTTGTCAATGCCGGAATGTGATCAGAATAAACTTCACCCTCTTCATCTAGTTTTGTTAGTCTGACAATAGTTGTTGCAGAACCTTAACATATTTTCAGTTGGTTTTATACTTAAACAATTTGTATAAGCGCTCGCTTTGCTTATCTTATCTTCTTATTTTCTATATCCAAATCTCTAACAAACAGATAAATAAAAGCATCGTACTTTAACTGCTGTGTTATTTTGTTCGACTCGAAACAAACATAAATATGAAGGTTAGGCCCTCCTTCATCCCCAACCGTCTCCTTCCAATCCCTCAAAAGCACACGCTAAAGATAACACGACTAAGCCCCTATATCCCTCCATTGGTCTGCAAAAAAAAAGCCGAAAAATATCTTCATCATTCCCTCCCCTTGGAACAAGTAGACACTTTTATTCAACCTTACGAAACCGTAGGAAATTATCTCATCCACGCCTTTAGCTAGCTTGCTCCCTCCCCCACCCCCCACCCCTAAAAAAAATATATAGATATAGATATATTCCGTCTTCCGTCTCTCAATGTTCTCCCATTTTGTTCTCCGGATTTTTGTAATGTATCCTTGGCGACTTGATATCATACATCTTATCATTCAGCCTGAGCGGGAGGCCATCTCTCTTCCGCCAAGCCATGTTGATTGGCATCTGATAGCCTTCTACGTGGACCACTTTAGTTTCTGGCGGGACGTCCGCCACTGGAATCTGCCTGTCACCCGGCTCTACGACCAATCGGATCGTATCAGATGTGACGTCCACGTCAGCTTTATCTTTAGTTGCCTTGATATCTAGTACACCGGCCTTGTGTTCCACCTACAGTCCATATACAAAGTTGACATATCAATCAAAAAATATTTTCTTCTAAATGGTCTAAAAGAGCCTGGGGCGAGTGCGCAGGAAGTCTTTGATAATCTGAAACGTTAGGGTCTGGGCCGATTTTAAAAATGGCGGCCTGCAAAATCGTTGTAAAACGTACATAGTTCTGAGAGCGACAAAAAATCGAAAAATGATCAAGAGGGACTCCCAAATATGGTATGTAATGTTCTAACAAGGAATTGACCAACGAGCTAGAAAAACGACTGTTTTCATAACAGAGAGAAGATCACCCTTATTCCCAAAAAATCTGTTATTCACCTCCCCCACAACTCTTTGCGATGCGCGCGCGTGAAACCGAGGTCACCAGGCGTCAAAATTGTAAACAAGATGGCAAAGTTTATTCTCGGTTTCACGCGCGCGTCGCAAAGAGTTGTGGGAAGTTGTTTCTAGACATATTGTAAATCATCCAGAAGACCTTGGGGACGGGGGGGTTGGTGAAGTACGGCTGAAACCACTGAAACCATATCAAGTGTCACCATCTCTTGAAAACAAGAGGCATAACTGTCAATCAAAAAGTTTGGCCTCGCCAGGAAATTTTCAAAACACGATTGTTGTTTACCATAAGTGCAAGGGTCATTAATAAAAAAAGCAAATCACATCGATAGTTATTTTTTTGTTATATAAGGTAATGAAGTGATTCTGGACTAAGCACGACAGACGAAGTTGATTTTGTTTAAAGATGGACCTGCGGTATAAAATAACAATGTTGTGTGTGTGTGTGTGTGTGGGGGGGGGGGGGGGGGGGGGGGGCTGCACCTGCGGTATAAAAGGGTTGTGCCTAAATCCCACCCTCTAGTCGTTTGCCGAATATCGACCGAAGTTCCGAAGTACGACCGATCTTCGGAAAATCCAATATGGTGATACAGTGGAGTAAACAAGGTGGAAATACTCACAAACTTCGCTTCACAGGGATTTTAGATGTAAATAACTATCGGAATACCAAAGAAGTATTGACTGCATTTAATTTGCAAAGATCTCTCTGAAGAATAAGTTAAAGAACACGCTACAGAGAAAAACATGAACATCGCATGTGAAGAAATTACAGCCAAGTTTTACTGTTTTAGAAAACAGTTTTCTCTATATTTTAGAAGTTTCGTCTGTTTGAGAGAAAAGGGTTTACTATAGTTTCTACTCTCTCGAGCTCGAATATAAATTGTGTAACTTCCCAATCCGCTACGGGGTGGGATTTAGACGGCTACGGGGCTGGATATTTTAGAAACAATGCAAACACCCCTAAGGGGTGGGATATTTTTACACAAGCAGCCCAAGGCTCCTGTCAGTGGTTTCTAAATATAAAGGAATGTATGGCGGAATTTATATGTTAGCGAAAAAAAATACTTTATCTTGAAAAATAAAACTTTAGAAATGAAGAGGAACCGGGTTAGCGCGCGCACATGTTTTCTCGTGTAATTTGGTTGACATCTCGATCTACGTCACAAATGACTGGACCCGGGCCTTTCAGTTCACGGCCTTTTTTCCGAAGGTTAACCAAAATACCTCAATATTACAGATTTGAGTTATTCGCGCGAACGCGTGTTTTATAGGGTCCATACGAACCACATACCATTTGGAAGATGAAAACATAAAGAATTGACAAAGCCTATCAACTCTGAAAGGTTATATTGGCTTTGAAAACCTAAGCAGCCTAGACCTGGTAAAATACAGTAATGTCATTTGCGGTTTTCCATCAAAATTAAAGTCACCCTTTCCAGGGACCATGTGTGTGGGGGTATCAAATGATTAGTGAATAAGAACTCCCTACTGTTATCTTTCAAGACATGGTTTTCAATTCTCATGTCTTCCAGTCTTTAGCATTCATCTTGGCCCTCAGGTAGTCTCTGGTTCATAAAAGAGTGAAATTTCTTTCAAAACAATCTTTTCATCAAGACATTTATAATCCGACTAATTTCCACAACTATAAATAAAAATAAATAAACACATAAGATGCAAGATGTAGACAATAACAACAATACATATTGGCAATATGGGTTGAATTTTTCTTGTAAGTTGAAAAAGTTGCTGTATATTCTAAGAATATATGTATCTTCTTAGGACTAAGAGCACAGGATATAAAGACAAGAACGGTCTTCTTCAGCAGTATATGACAAATGCAACACGATATTGGTTAGCCTTTATGAAATATTTCAACACAATCAAGAATAAAGATAGAACAAAGAATGTCAGAACAAAAGGTGTTATGCTCAAATAATTTGATTACTAAGTTAAGTACCCGCATTCTCAAAGCAAACAAAAAGGACAACAAAAAGCCTTATAACTGTCATATCCTCAATAGAGAATACAAATCGTCGTCCGAAACTCACCTTGCATTGTTTTTGACGCTTTCTCTTGTGTTTGTGTTCGCTTTTTAATGTGAACTGTTACTTACTTAAATTTACTAGCTAAAACCAGACATATCCTTACATAAATCTTGGCGTGAATGAATGTTAGTAGATCTCCTCTAGTTGACTTTATCCTTAAGTCACAAAATTTGAGGCGCTGGCTCCGCTATAAAATGTAAGAGGGGGTTTGATAAGAATATGCCGAGATTTTTGAATGAATTATTTACAACTTTTGAATCAACTAGATCCACAAATAGAGCAACAAAATGTCATACAAGACAATTAATCAACTCATCATCAAGTATGAATTACTTCTTTGCCTTTTTAATCTCCTTTTCTTCCCATTCAAGCTAGTTATCAAGTGCACAGGTCTTGGAGAAGTCAATAAAGCGCCATTTGCTTTCCCGCGTGTTTGGGAAAATCCTCGTTTTAGCTTATTTGCAACCCTTTTCTTCATCACCATGCAAAGATAAGTTCATATAAAAATTTTGGATTTTAACAGTTTCTTGATTAAGTGGACTTTGATGGATTCCATAAGAGTCAGTGACGAACTTCCAAAACAATTCATTAAGGCAAAACCCAACAAACGACTATAAAATCCAGATCTGCAATCTCTGTTCTTCACAATTTTGACACAAGAGCTGCTGTTGTTGTTTAACAGGAGTACTTCGTCAAAAGATGTATCCACTATGATGGGATTTTGCACACAAAATAAGCGGGAAGAAAACAAAAAAGACGAGCTAGAGAATAAAAGCAAGTCTTCGTTCAGCAAATTTTGAATTCAAGTCTCTCAACTGCGCACAATATCGTGCGCATTGTTTAGGTCAATGTGACTGAGGCGCAAAAACGCCGGCATTTTATCGCGCGTAAAAATTAAAAAATATATATTTATATTATAGATATGTTTCCTTTTTCACAACAAAAAGATCGAGGATGGTTTGTAGGTGGTGTGTAGAGTAATTAATTTATTATGTTTCTATTATTTCTTCGAAAATTTTCAGTGTTTATGACACATGGAAAAGAAAGTTGGTAGAGCTCTGCACTACTTGACCTGTTGACGGTTTGAGTAAGTCGCCATCTGGTCGTTTCTCAATAGCCCCGATAAACCAGGAAACCCAGAAAGTCACCCGGTAAGCCTCCGATAAACTTTACGGATGTTTCTCAAAACACCCGCAATTTTCGGGCCCGGAAAAATCCCGGTAACTCGCCCGGTAACTTACGGGAGCTCAAGAGCTCCCGTTAACTTACCGGGAATTACTTTAAATGCGATAATTGATACCCAAAACGATGTTTTTCCTTTATATTTTAGCTAAGTTCATAGATCAACTATTCATCTTGAATTAGCCAAGTTGAAATATCCAATTTGGTGCTTTTTTTCCGATTAAATCTCGCCATTTAAATTGTGTCGCAATTGTGTCGAGTTGTAGTGAGTTTTCATCACTTGAAGAAACCATTCCACTGCCCGATAAGAAGTGCCAATCACGGCTATCACGGCTAAAATATAAGTAGAAATAGAAGTATCCAATCACGGCTAAAATAATTTTATGGGATTCCCTACCAGCCAATCAGGTTTTTCTTCTGTCAAATGATTTGACATTTAGCTGTCACCGTGCGCCTAAAAAATGTAAACAACTTTGCGAAGGTATTGGAAGTTTTGCTACAAATGAGACTTTATCTACTTGATTTTTTTCTTTTTTTTTTTCGAAAAGTGCCGATGCCACAGCAGTGTTTGGGGTACCAGTTGTCTACAGGTACCACAGGTTACCCAAGCACTCGGTTTGTTTTCTAGTACGCAAGAGAATTTGTATAGTGATGAAAAAAATGGAAAATTAAAGAAAACAGATTTCATAGTGGACTCGCTTTATTCTTGTCTCTTGGGATCTCTCCTGAGTACTATTTTACTCACTCCTCCCCTTTCACCACCCATACATAAGAGACGAGTGAGTAATTGTTGATTGTCTTTGTTTATGTTAATAGCACTAATGAATTTTCTATTTTTTATAACTGATTGTCAATAAACGCTACTGATTGTCCAAACGCGTAATTGAATTTTCGATTGCATGCAGAAGAATGTTCATTCCATTCGAATGAATGCCCAATTCATAGATCCGGCCGACGCGCGCACGAATATCCAATCAGAAAGCAGCAAATAGAAGCCAGCAAAGTGCAACCCAAATGTCCCACAAAAGTCCCACAAATTGTACAACATGTCGGATGAGGTCAGTGAGTCCTGCCCGGAGTTATTTTAAATATAGACGTACATAGGGGTTTTTTTGCGACTTGGAAAATTAAAAACAGTAACCTAATATGATGGAAACTTGTCTTGTTGTCCAAGCTTGGTGAAAATCTTGTGAGAATGAAGCATAGAAATAGATAACTACGAGTTTGGTTGTTAAATGGAAACGGCACGAATCAAGCTTAAAATACGTAAAATTGGAGATGATAAGATAAAGCGGTGCTCTCTACGGTAGGTACTAAGTGTTTATGTGTTTTCAAAGCTATTTTTGTCAACTTGCAGTGATTTAAGTGCGGGGAAAAGTAGAAGAGAATGCCGAATCCGCTGTTTACGACCGACTTTTAACTACAAGTTTAATCGGCAAATGTCAAGATTTACAGCCATAATACGAACGACAGTCTCATCATTCTTATATGTAATTGAAGTAACCTAGGATAATATCAAACACAACTTTAATGGTAGGACTTACACTGTTCTTGTATATGAGGTTTGTTTGCTTTTTGTTTTTCGTTTCTTCGTGTTTTTCTGCAATTTGAGTCCCAGCTCTACACTAAAAGTGGCCGGTCTAAAAAAACAGGACTATCACTTTCTACGCTGACCGGAAGATGCTTATTTTGCTTGTCCAAAATCGCAGAAAATATCTCAAACCAATCTTTTTGCCGTCGATTGCCGACTTTTTGTGGGACATTTGTGGGAAGACAATGCACGTTAACTATACAACGTTTGGCACAAATGAATGCCCTTTTCCGTTA
Source organism: Nematostella vectensis (assembly GCF_932526225.1). NCBI lineage: Eukaryota > Metazoa > Cnidaria > Anthozoa > Actiniaria > Edwardsiidae > Nematostella > Nematostella vectensis. The sequence continues at coordinate 14,732,720 of NC_064037.1, read as the reverse complement.
TTGAACAGCAAAAGGTGTAATATTTACGGTAACATAGGGCGAAAAGCAAAATTAGTGTGAAAAAAAAAACTTTTTGAAAAGACGTGTGTATAGTCTAGTGTTTGTGTTTATGTTTAACCCATTGACTCCTGGCTATTTTCGAGCTGAATTTACAAAAAACAGACTAAAATCAGATACCTCCCCCCTATTCTGGGTTTTATACAGCCCGTCAAAGTCAAACACAGCTGCAACTATCCAGCGGTATCCAAGCTTTCCAACAGTGCTTTGCGGTCCCCACTTTTAATCCCTCGTCGTTGTGCTGAAGCCAGCACAAGTTGATGGTTGCTTGTATTTTTCATCAAAATACAGCTATGAGCATATTAGGAGAGTGTCTCAGGACATCATGAAGTCTTTTGGGGCATAATTGAGTGTTTTGCTTATGGATATTTGCAAGCAAAGGTGGATTCATGATGATTTTTGGCTTAAGAGTAGTTGCCAACACCTTGGTTGGATGCATTTATCCCTTAGACTGATGCCTGAGTATCTTCATCTTGTTGTGTTTAGTTTGCATTTATGATTTTTTTGGGGTTGTGGGTACTTCCCAAGACCGGTACAGGCCGTTTGAGGGGTCAATGTGTTAATCTTGAAAAAGGCGCTAATAAGAGAACACGCAAAAAGTAAACATAAACATAACACTAGACTAAACAAGTCTTTTCAACAAGTTGTTTTAAAAATTTTTCACGCTTTTCCACATTTTAGAGTAACGATTTGTTGTATTTTCACATGCTATGCAACGGATCTTATGTAAGGAAATGTTTATTAAATGCAAAAAGACCCAGGTATGGGGGTTTGGGGCTTGAGGGAAGATTTTGACTCAGGACACCTTTAAATTTCCGTGTATAATTGACTATACTTTGAAATTTCAGTGTATAATTGAAAGATGGTGGAGTGTAACTGAGTTTTTTCTATATAGTTTTTGAATTTAACTTCTCGAGTCTTCTCTTTTACTTTCACTGGGTGAACTTAAAGATAAAGCTATGTAAGAAAGGCAGATTAAAACTGATTTAATCTATTACCTGGAAATGCGGTTTTTGCAGCTCTTCTGGGATCGGCGAGCTTATGACATTTGGGATTGCCAATGATAATACTAAAAGCAAATACATTGATAATTCCTCTTGAAAACAGACAACGTCTCCAGTTCTCGCTGATTTTATGGTCACATCATTATTAAACATTTATGACATAATACAAGCAAAACTTTGATATACCTGTTTTCTTTTTTTGCCACCTTCCCTGATTTGAAGACTTCACTTTTGATGATCATCATGAATTACACATTGAAATATAAAGCTGGTGAAGGCAGATGAAAGATTCTTAAAGATGAAAAGAGAAATTCCTGGTGTTAAGTTCTGGTCGAAGAGCTTTCAATACGTCCACCTTTTTTCTTGACACCTTGGAAGACAAAATAACTCGGCACCAGCTATTACGGGAACGTCAGCCAAGTCTATTTGAAAGATAAAAAACGCCTTCACTTTGCTCGTCGTTAGATTCAATTAACCCATGGAAGCGTCCGTCTGGAAAATGCTAGGTGTATTTGTAGTTCTTCTCGGTTCTGCGGTCTTCACAGCATGTGCGGCCGAGTCAAAAGGACAGAAAGCACATTTTCAAGTCGAGGACAAGTCAGGGGAGCTGAAAATCTCGGCGACTAAAGATATGGCCAAGGTGACAGCTCAGGCCGATTCTGTCCAAGTTGTTGTGAAACCAGGAATGGCAGATTATCCAGTGATGAAGTCAGAAAAGCCAATTGTCCATGTTGTAGATGGATGGAATACACTGGCATTCAGGAAGTCTGGAGTTGTGACAACGAAAACTGCCCAAAAGACGAAAAGTAAAATCAAGAAACATGACAGGCACGTATTTATCAAGCTGACCAAGATTTCTGAATCTAAATTGATAAAGGTAAATAGTCTAGCAGCAAGACCTGCAAGAAAATTTAATTCTATTTTGTCAAGAACTTCATCAAAGCGTGCACCACTGCTCAGAAAAGCGTACGGAGTAAAGTCAAAAGATCTTCCTGGGAGCAAGAAATCTGAGTTTGGCGAGAATGAATCCGGATTTCGAGTGAATGGCAACGCTGGGAAAATCAAAATGAACGTGACAAAGAATGGTACGATGCTAACAAGTGAGTCGGGAACGATCGATGTGCTGCTAAAAACGCCACAGCGACCACGGCAAGCTTCCAGTCAGAGGGATTTAGTAAACCTTAGAACTGCACCTGAACCTGTACATATGGCACCAGAGCTAGAAGAAAGCTGGGAGAATATCGGTCTTCGTAAATCAACCTTACCTTCGACCTAAGGGAAAGGTGGTTACCCTCCTCCAAAAATGCGGCCAATTAAGACCCTCCCCAAAAACAAAAAACGCTAAAACGTATTGATTACTTTATTGAAACTATACTCTAGTCTTGAGATACTCTACGCACAAACGGCACGTTCTTCCAGTAGCACTAGGAGCCAAATCTGTAATCCTATCCGTATAGAGCCTACATATGTAATAAATCCACAATTGTAATAAACCTACAATCGTTTCCAAGTTTCCCACAAATGTAGAGCCCAAAAATTGAATATGGAATATGGCCTATGTCGATGTTTCAAATACAAATTGTGGGAAGTGGGGGAGACAGACACCACCCCCTCCCACCGCACTCCAAATAATTGTGTTTTTGGGATGGGGGCCCATTTTACAGGGGTGTAAATACTATCGCATATGGGGTTCTGGGGCATGCTCCTCCGTGAAAATTTTGACATTTTCAAATAATATGAAATGCTCATTACTGTCAAAACTAATCATTATATCTTCTTCCCAACTGAAATCTTATTTACATATATATTTCCATAATATTTCGATTTTTTTTACCATTTATTGACATCAAAGACAACTTTATGAGATTTCATTCGACCTCTATTTTGTAATAGATAATTTACGGGAAATAATTCTGAAGATATCAGCGGAGGATGGTAAGCCTGTGGGCTGACACGAGCGCGCAATATTTGGTATTTCCCGGCAAGCCGTTCGTGCCTCGCGCTTACCCGTGCCAGACCCCGCTCGTTCTTGTCATTGTTTTGGTTCCTTTTGCTCCTCTGGAAATGTCAGTGATCTTAGAGGGAAACCAATTTTCTCCACAAAATCAAACAGAAGCAAAGGGTGCATCGCTTCTTGAGCCAGATCAAGAGGTAGCTGCAGTGCTGTGTGGAGGTGAGCGTGTTGAATGAAATGAAGTCATTTTGCTTGATTGCTTGCCTTTTGGCTATGATAGTCTTTTGTGCGTCCACGCACGTGGCCTACTTGTTGTTGGTTGTCTATTTTGTTTTGTGCAATCGCTGGTCCTTACTGGTGGTATTATCTTGAACCAACTGTTTTAATCGCTGCTTGATCGCTCTTAGCTTTCAGCAACATCTCGTTTTGCATCGGAATTACACTTAATGCATGCATCGAGGTCACTCTTCATTCATAATTGCATTCTAAAATAACATTTAAGTTAAATACACTAAACACTTTAAATAAGGCATTAAAACTGAAAAGATTGTGAGATATCTAACCTCAGATAAACAATTTTTTTATAAAGAGATACGGAGTTTTAATTGTATTCATGCATACTTTTGCCTCCGGACCCAGGAATCGCAAAAAGCCAAACGCCAACTTCTACAGTAAGAAGACCAGTTAATCTACAACCTATCCAGGAAGTTAAGGTACGACACATTCCCATTAGGATAAAACCTCATTACCAGCATTTTTACATATTAGACATTGTTGACTATAGGTGTATATTATGTGGTGAAATTAGGGGTTCCTACTTTCTTTGTCGCTGTTGTTCTGTGTGTAACATCAAATCTTAGGGAAAGGTGATTATTTATCAGGGGGGGGGGGGGGGGGGTGGCTGCTAATTTATTTTTTTTTCAGGTTCAAAAATTTCGACCCTTCCCAGGAGGACCAAAAACTTTTATGATTGTATAAGATTGTATAAGCTAAGGTGCCATGATTTACAAAAGAGTAAAATACTTTATATCTATTTACTGGGAGATGGCCTGAACGTGGCTGTTTTCAGAAAGCATCCATATTGTGCTGTGCACTATTTCAGGTTCAGAGCACTATTTCACGAAAATTTTTGTCATTATTGTTAAAACCCCAATAGCTCCTTTCCACAAGAATTATTATTTGCATATCTTTTCATGCTACAAATCTTAAAGTTAGGGAGGGGGTGATATGAATGGAAATTCGAAAAAACTAAAAAACTTCAGAAGATAAAACAAACAGAAGTGCCAGCCAAATGGGAGTTGTGAAAGTCCAGGAAAGAAGCCAATCATATTTATTTATTTAATTTTTGAAAGTCTCGGTTCTCCCCAGAAAATTTTGAAATTCCAGACTTATAGGAGACTCGGAAATTGATTAGAATACCTGTTCTAAAAAATGAGACCCTCCCCTAAACCCTGAGGCCCTCACCCAACTCCAAACATAGCAGCCCTTGTATCACCCATGAATGTAATAACACGTCACCCATAAATGTTATAACAACCATAAATGTAATAACACCCATAAATGTAATAACACGTCACTCATAAATGTTATAACAACCATAAATGTAATAACACGTCACCCATAAATGTAATAAACCACGATGGGCTCGCGGGCGCACGAAATCGGCGCTTTCAAATGACGGCAGATTTCCCCACTTTCGAATGCATTTCGCTTCCACGGTAACCAAAGGCGCGTTCTGTAAACAATGCACTGCCGATTGGCACGAGCGCTGAAATCAGACCACCAAAGCAGCACAAATATTGTATCTGATGTTAATAAAAATCCATGATTCAAAAGAAAATTTCATTGTCTTTCTCATGAGAACCTCTTTTTTTCCCCGTAAGTCCTCTGTTTTTCAGAAACTGACAAAACTCTCGAGCGTATGATTGTCAATCGATCAGAATTATCTGGCGAGTGGGATATCTACTCGAGCGTCCTCTGTAAAAACACGAGAAAATAACCTATCAAATCAGACGAACAAACAAAACTTTCATGAACATTTTCTTTGTTATGCTTCTCTGTGTATATGTTTTGAAAATCAGCTCGTCTAACCTAAAGCTTTTCAAGTTATTAAAGTTTTTGTGAGGTTCTCTATTTCGCATCTAGTCGAAAAATGAGATGGTTCGAGCGTATAACGGGGATCGAGCGAATGAGTATCGATTTGATATCTAAATGAGATTTTTGGCCGATAGTATTTCGGCAGAGGATCGAGTAACTATTGATCTGTCTTTTCGGAAATTTCTCAGCCAAAGGACAAAATGGCGACTGTTAATCTCTGCTTTGAAGGGAGAAATTTTCGCGCGCTTCCAGCGTTTCTCGAAGATGTGATGTCAGGACGAATCCGCAAGGATTGAATGAGTACCATTTTCTTTTTTGATTTTCATTGATTTAAAAATCCTGAAAGAACAAAATGTTTAATATAGATTCAAGTAAACGTTCTATAAAATCCATCGACTTTAGTTTGGTTTTTGTGAAGTTATTAGCTTTCAAAGTCAGAGCAAGCGTAATTCTCAGTCCACTTTGCCGTGGTTCCCAATTGTTCAACCGTAGGCCCACTCTATTTCATATATTCATAAATTCTTATTTTGTTATTTGAGAGTGTTTTTGTACTTCACCCGCTAAAACCTGAACAGAGGGAAATTTGTTTACTTAAGCTATGTTCTTGTTAACTCTTCCATCCTAAATCAGCACAACTAATTCAAAACAAACGATATTCCTGGATTGAGTTTGCTCTTAGGGCTGGACCCTTCACAGAATGTACTTGTAGAATATCATCTGAAGGCTGTATGACACTTGCTTGTAGGTTTTTCCTTAGGTTTTAATTTAACTTTTGGAATGTGACAGGTCCAACATCTATTTTATTTGTATTAGTGCCTTCACATATGGAAAAAGGGTGCCCTTTACTTTGCTCCTATTTCTTGAGTGACCTACTGTATGGAGAACTTGGCAGGTAGGCATGCTTGACCTCCCCCTCTTTAGCTGAAAAGATTCCTTTGCATAAAAAAATATATGAGTACTTGGTAGCAGCTACTGCACAGCTGCTCTAGAAGCTAGACTAGGAATTTGTCAAATCAGTTGAGTAGACTAATGTGTAGACAAAAACAAAAAGGACAGGCATCACTTACGTTATCAGGAACATCCTAAAAAATTGTCATCAGTTTCTTGAAGCACTTTAACACCTCAGTCTCGAAGATTCTGTTTCTATTTCCACTAGACTATGGTCTCTACCACAGCGGTCCTTAGTCTTAGCCTAGTCTGACAGTAAGGACAGCTGCACAAAATACTTTGACATTGCATCAATGATTATGTAAATGATGTGTTTGTTCATAACAAACCAAAAATGATTTTAGGACATGTAAGGAAAACTATGTTCACCTGTGGCTATGCCATCCTCTATCACTTTTTGGTAATTTGTGGTTCCTTCTTATGATTTTGAGAGTCGGGTAAACAAAAACCCCCAGGATTCAAAAGAGGATTAGTTTACACTAAGTTTGTTTTTGTCTTGCTTTCTATTGCTCTTAGTGATTTATATAGTAGGAGATAGAAGTTTCGTTTCTAACTCTTCTTTTATTGATAAATAACTCAATAATAAAGTTTTGCTGCTGTAAAATTAAAGCAAACTCTCCTGTACTCACTGTATAGGGCACCAATAACTATCAATCAAGTCTCACAACTCTTAATTAATAAATACTCGGAAAATCTAGGGGCATATAATTTTTTAATAGATATAGTTGAATATATTTTGGTAGATATAGTTCTTTGGGTATCATGAACTAGAGTTATCACCTTTTATGGGATTCACAAGATAAGGCATAGAAGAGAAAGACGGCTAACAAGGACTTAGAATAGCAAGTAAAAATAAAGCTTTTTTAAGTAAAAGCAATCCAGAATAATAAAAATAGAGAAATCATAGATTCCACTCAGACAATAACAGGTATTCTAAACCCTTGTACAGTTGTTAATGAAATACACCAGTACAAGCCAAGTAGCTTGGAAGGATTTCATGAAAAAGGTGGACTCATGTATCAAGGATTTTTATGACTGCTTCAAGCTGCAAAAGAGTAAGTGGATTTAAAAGACAATTCTAATACTAATATATTTGCTTAGGAATATATTTTTTAGAGAAAAGATAAAGGCAAGATAAACATTACTTTCTTGCCCAGTCATAATGAGATGCTTGAGATAGGAATTTAGCATTTTATAAATTGTTCAAAGGGGAGTGATGCTCGAATTGTATAGTACAAGGTTGTTATTAAACAGTACCGATGTTTGGAAAACAGTTACATGTAGATCAATTAGCAAAAAAACATCATGTAAGACATATTATTTAATAAATAACAGGTATTCTATTATAAATATCACCATGGACCTTTTGGTAAAAATTGAAGCTAGAATCCACAGAGCATAAATGCTTTAAAAAACGATAGAATAATAATAATAAAAAAATGACATGCTCACAGACTTTATCCTTCTAAGGAAATCTTCCAGAGACTCCTTCCTCGGGGATCTGTCCCATTGGGCCTCAATTTTCGTTCCTAGAGAAACAATCACATTGCAACCTCTTTTGTGCAGCCTTGACAACAGATTGGTAAGAAAATATGCGTCGCTCTTCTCGAACCCCGACAAAATTATTTTTTCAGAGAGACTCAAGCTTGTCATAGAAGCTCAATTTTTTGCTGCTTTGTTTTTTATCTTCCACTATTAGTTGTTTTCCTTTCTAAATCCAATAATTTTGACAAGATTCCTTCGAACAGCCTTTGCCGCCATTTTTAATTCCGAGTGTTTTTGGATGGATAACCGCTGGTTTTTGCGGGCTCGCGAGAATACGAAAGCGCCGATTTTGACCACTTATTAGCCCACCGTGACAGTCAACCATAAATGTAAGAACATGTCGCCCATAAATGTTATAAAGCACGTTGTAAGAACACGTCGCCCATAAATAAGATATGAGTATTGTTGTTTTTAGTGACGTAACCGATGACGTCATGCTCAGTTGACATATTGTTGCACCCCCCTTGACACCTACATGACATCTGCCAAGTTTGGTTGTCTAATGTTGTTTCTATGAGTCAAAATTATAAGTTATAAAATTTATGGGCGACGTGTTCTTACATTAATGGTTAACGTGGTTTATAACATTTATGGGCGAAGTGTTCTTACATTTATGGTTGACTGTTTATTACATTTATGGGTGATGTGTTCTTACAGTTACGGTTGTTATAACATTTATGGGTGACTGTTATTACAATATGGTTGTTATAACATTTATGGGTGTTATTACATTTATGGGTGATACAGCCCTCACCCTGTTAAATAATGACCCTTCCCTTATTTATTTTTGCCCACCACTCCCAGATACATAATTAGGGATTATTCAAATTCTAAACATGGAGGAGGCTTTCTGAGAAATTGTTAATATTTCAGGTATTCCCTTGTGTTATTTTTGAGCAGTGATTTTTTTTAAACCCCTTATATACATCTCACCCACCCCTTTCCAAATTTTGAATTATAATTGGTTCTTGTATGCATTTGTGAAATGAGATGGGAATATTTTTTCACAGACTGAGCCTTTAGAGTCAACAAGGAACAAATCCGAAGTGCATTTAAGTGGTGATTCAGCAGCACAGTGTAGGTTACCTCCACCTTGGGAACCCAGCGCATTGACGTCCGCATTACATGACGGAAAAACCTGGAGAACATGCAATTCCAGATAGAGAGAAAAGACACAATTTCTTCAGTGGCTATAGGTTCCTTGTATTACGGACTGATTTTTAAAACACAAATAACATGAGGCTGAAGTGCACATAACCAGATTTTGGCTTTTTAAGATAATTTTTCCTTGATCATCATTGCCCTGTGTATCAGCTCAGGGATGAAAAGCTCAAATTTCGATGACAAAAAGTCGCATCAATTTAAAAATAGTCGCACTGGATATTTTTTTTGCTATAAGTTTCTAAGAACTCAGGGAAATTCTCTGCCTTATTTGATGTAAAATGGGCTTATTTGAAGCATCACATCATGTTTTTCCGTCATGTCTGTCAGCATAAAAAGGGTTCAAGAATGAGGTGGTGTAAGGTGGCGAAAAGGGGAGGGAGGGGTAGGGGGAGACAAAAGAAAGGGTGCTAACTCATTCTCGCACTTGTTACACTGACCTCAACTCCCTGGGCTCCCGAGGATGCCATAATCTTTAGTAGAAGATACCCAAAAGAAAATGTTTCACTTGACTTATATAAACTTTTTGCCGTTATCCCTGGCTACAATAATTTAAAACTATAACCAGGGGTTTCATTTGGCAGGGGAGCTGGCACCAGCTATTTCCCTCTAAAACTCGATAATGGTCTTTATTTGCAAGAAAAAAGAACTTGATTGAAATTATCACTCTTTCTCGCTTGAATTACCTGCTGGAACTGTATTCTTTGTTTGACTCATTATTATACAGGAGCTAGGTTGCAGCTTGATTGGTTTTCTTTAAAGTGTAAATTTACACATGGAACTAACTCTCACCCCTGTTTAAATGCCTTTTGGCTACATACAGGCCTGTATTGACAGGCTAAAGCTAATTAGACTCATTCCCCGCCTGATGATGACTGTTTTAATTTCTAGATCCTTCAATCCATTTCTTGGCTGCTCAGGGTGAAGTGGCAAAAATTAAAGAAGAGATTGATAGAGGTATTACCACAGTCAAATGTCATCGTCCTTTAAAGGAGCTCTGGTTTGCTCATATTATTCAACAACTTTTTTTCAGGAACTGATATTAACTCTGCAGACAAGGCTGGGCTCACTCCTCTTGCATGGGCTGCAGCTCATAGGCAGGTCTGTTCAGGATATCATTTACTAACACGGGCTTTCAAGATTATGTAGGAGCACCCTGAAAAATGGGGGTGTAAAAAGGGGCTTTTGCCCCTCCCTCTCCCATACCTGGCAACTCTCCTGCATTAGGCGGGAAGATTTTAAATGACATCTTTTCCCGCTCTCTCCCGTGGAGACCAAATCTCCCGCTTTTTAGCAATTTTTTTGCTTCTGAAAAATTATTCTATAGAAAATCGACATTTTGCCTATTTCCTATTTAAATAATTGAAACAATATTCTCCTTATGTAGCGCCATTTTTCTATCTCTCGTGAGATCTATTAAATTGTAGATTTGCGCAAAGCCTTTCTATACAGCAAACACCTGTGAAGGTATACCCAACCCCTCCCCCCCAAAAAAATATACACCTCCCCCCCAAAAAGAAATAACAGGCATTGAGATTTTCGGAGGATGACAGGTATGCTCTCCATGGCCCCTGTGTAAATAGGAGGATCACTCCCCATGGCCTATGTAAAGAGGAAGATCACAGATGGAAAGATCAACTTAGATTATCATTAAAATGGTCTATCAAATCATAATAAAATCAAAATGATCTAGCAAATCACGCATCTGTTTATTTCATCAGAATAATTACCTGGAGCTCTTTGAATTATAGGTACATTCCTGATCAGAAAGCTGTTCATAACTTATCCCTGAAACTGACATTTTTGTTTAATCCTTGTGCTGTATTATCACAGGGGGGGAGGGGGGGGGGGTCTGGAACCTTATTACCAAACATTGTGTTGGACTAGAAAATAGCACAGTCAAACCCCCTTTAAAGACTCCTGGGATTGTCTGTAGATTCCATTAAAGTGACAGTAAAAGTGTGAAAGATTAGTTAGTAAATAGTACCACTTTGTACACTTTAGTAAAAATAGTCGAACTGGAACTCAACTGTTTATTATAATTTTGTTGGTAAAATTACGCATTTCATTGTGTGTTGAGGCTCGAGAGCTTTACGAAGATGAGAAGTGACTTTCTCTTGTTTCCTTTCATCTCACTGTTTTGGTTGAGCAGCCACACTATTTTGTGAGGTAAATTGAAAATTCACCATTTTGAAATTGTACAAAATAGTGCAATTTAGTTTTACTAATCTTTCACACTTTTACTGTTTACACTATACTGATGAATTCTGACTTACTAATTTCTGTATAATTTTTCAGAAAGCAACTGTGACCTTGTTACTGAAGCATGGTGCAGACGTGACCATTTGCAGCCCAAATGGTGAGAATGCTCTAGCATTTGCCACATGCCAAGGTCAGCTAGAGGTAGTGGAGCAGATTCTAGCTCAGGGTGCTGATCCAAATGTGACCACATTGGACGGCGCCACACCATTGATGTTTGCGGCCTACAGTGGTTATCCCCAAGTTGCCAAAGTTCTTCTGGAACATGGAGCTGATCTCACTGCTACCAACAATGAGGGTCAAACTGCCCTTGCCATCGCAGTTGGAATGGGAAACAAGAATGGTGGGTTTACTTAAAATTGATTCAGAACCATTTATAAAAATTGGACAGGTGTTAACCTGTAAGTTTAAAACTTACCTATGAAATAACAAGTCGACTACAATGCCTCTAATTTCTTTGTTTACCGTAAAGGGCCTCATAAATGCCCACTATCTGAAGAATGCCTCCTATCAAATGAATGATTAAAAGTTTGTATTGAACAACCCTCTCGAACAAATACTTACTCTAACTCCTCCTATCTATTGGACACACCCCCCCCCTTCCCTTGGACAATCAAAATTTAATAAACTCTTCTTGGCATTCATTAGATCATTTACAGTACTAATCCCTTGTTATGTGCTAACTGGTAGGGGTTTTCAAAATCCTGTGAAATACTTTTTTTATTTCTTTGTTATCTTTTGTTCTGGTTTGACTATTACACCTTAACAATTTCATTTTGTTTCACAGGATTTTGAAAACCACTCTTTCATTTTCTAATATTTTTTTAGACTAACCATTCTAATTCATTGTATGCTAAAAATTGGCAATGATTGGCCTCCTTTCTTTGCAGTCCAACGAGTCATTGATGACTACATGAGGAGCATTCTAGAGCGATAACAGGAACAACAAAGTTTTCAGGAACTGAATAGATAGAAGAAACGTGTAAATACTATTTATTGTGGTGTACAACCATAACAAACTATTTTGTATCAACTAGAGCTGGCACTCTTAAAACCATAGCAACTAAATTGTCAAACATGTTTTGTATTTTTATTAAAGTATGAAAAGAATATACAGTCTACAATTTGTGTGATTTTTTTTGTATTTTTTTTTACTCTGATGATAATTGTTCATTTAGGGTATTTTAATGAAACAAAAATGGATGCCAGATCTTCAGATTTGCAGATTGGGAGGGAGCATGGAGGCATCTTGTAGAGCGATAAAGCTAATAAATGCTGTTCTAGAAATTAAATACCAACTTTGTAGAGGCTACTTAACATTCCATATATTACTTGAGGAATATTAGATTTCTCTTGTCCATGTGCAACTTCACCATGACGTTTTTGTTCTTTTTTAATACTTATGGACATCTGCTAGCTTGAGTACGCCTGTTGCTGACGTTGTTTCTGTAGCTGTTTCTGTTGCTTTTCGTATGCGTAATTCTGCACTGCGGCAGAGATCGAGTCGTTGTGTGTCTGGTAGTAGCCATACTGCGGGTATTGACCGCCAGCTGGGGTGGCAGTGCTACTTGTTGTTTGTTGACTGCCCCAGTAAGATGACCCCTGTTGGTCGCCCCTCGTTGAAGGGGAGGCATACATGTTAGGGTTGGGTGCAATATTCCTGTTGCCTATAAGCTGCATCAGTAGCTGATTGGCATCCATGTCTGAGGTTAAGGGCGTGGCACCAGGTGTGTAAGGTGTGTTGCTTTCGGACATGGCTACTGGAGTTGTACGCATTCGTGGGGTGACACCTATGGACAAAAATTAATATCAAGTAAAATGAATATGAATTATTCTGACTGGTGATGATAAACACCGTATGAAGAATAAGCAAGAAACAGAGTATCACATAATGATGCAGGCTGGTGTATGATGGCAGAAGTGTATGTGAGCAAGTTTAAGCCACATGTTTAGCTATCTAATTATAGAATCCAGCTAGTAATAGAATCCCTAAAAAAACAGTATAAAAAGCTGTATCAATCGATGTTAATTTTTACCAAAACAGAGCGAAATATAGAATATTGTATTCTGTGTGCTTACCTGGTATCTGATCCCTGAAGTGTTCTTTGAACCACTTGAACAGTGCATTCAGAGTTCCATGGACACGACCACGGTATCTGAACCCCTCAGGGCAAATACTGACAAATTCTACCCTTGGCTTGACGCGGGGAAGGTACCCTAGTAAGAACTTGCCAGGGAACTCCTTTGATGCACTCAGGAAGTAGGGAATTCTCTGAGGTGCTTTCTTTTTCTCTAGAACTAGCAGCTCCTCGAGCTTGGCCTTAGAGCCACCATCTGCAGCACGGTAGTATTTATGATTTAGAATTTCCCGGGCAAGTGCTGCCATTGGCTGGATGTGTCTGGCTATTATCTCATCAAGGTCTTCAAATTCCTGGAATCAGAAAATTGGATAGCAATCCATTAGTAGCTTCTTTAGAGCAAAACTGAGATTCCAACCAGTGCCAAAGTAGAGAAATGACACTACCGTAAAAGGGCATTCTCCTGCATTAACCATAATGAGCATGCAAGGCTGAAGGCATTCTCTGTCCTCTATTTCCTTTATACACTGATTTCAACGTGCGGTAGCTTTTCTAATCCCCCTTCTACCTAGCAACCCAGGCTTTTAAGCCTCCCTCCCTCTCCAGCCTACATCTCTCTGCTACATGGTTGTAGTGGAAGGTATAGAATACCTCTGTAACACAATCCATAGTAAACACCAAAGGCTAAACGCATTCTCCTTCTCTTCTTTCCTTTTTCCCTCCCTCCTTTACCCCCTCCCTCGCTCCATCCCTCCCTCTGCTACATGGTTGCAGTGGAAGGTATAGAATACCTCTGTATCAATCCACAGTGAATGTCCAAGGCTAAAGGCATTCTCCTTCCCTTCTTCCCTGATGTCAATGTGCTGGTAGATTCCTTGATCCACTTTCCACGTGACGGTGAGATGGTCAGAGCCCTAGGATGGTTAGCGATAAGACATGTATACCGTTAGTAATGTCATGTGAAACTTCTCTACTTTAAATGTGTTAAAGTAGAAGGGCCATTAGTTTCTTTTATCTAAGGCATGCTTATAGGGGAGAGTCCTTGAATTGTCTCCACCCCAACTTTTGCTTACTATATGTATATGTAATTTAGATCCCACACCTCTTATAATTAGATACATATAAAAGTACCCATCCAGTTGTATTCAACATGGGAAAAATTACTCCTTTCAGTACTCTGTTCCCTATAAGGTGACTTTACTTGTCTGTTAACACCTTTCTTCACAATCATATAAGGGCCAGTCATGCTAATGCTCTAGTAAAACATGGAAACAATCATGGTCAGGAAAACGATAAGGTTAAACTCACCTTGCTGCTTGGCCGGACAATACTTTCTCCCTGGTCCAGCTCAGACAAGATACGCTCAGCTTCTTTGAAGGAGATGTTACGGAAGGCGGGATGCACAATCACACGCTTGATATACTCTGTAATAAACATCTAACATTAAAATATCAAATAGCCTCAGAAATATCATAACACCATTTAAATATACTGTAGCATCAGGTTCTGAATGAGAAAGATAATCAGTAACAATGTTCACCACGTTACATGATCTATAATCCTTTAGGCGTAAAATAACAAAACATTTCAGAATTATAACATCTCGTTAAATAAGCATGTACACTGTAATGGTAGACATGTTAGACATATAATCAAGTAACAATATAAGTATCACCAAGTAATGCTAGAAATACCAAGCACTGGATCCCTAACACAACAAACTTCCTATTCTTTCCTGTGTCTGCCATATGGAGTTTTAATGGTGGTGTGGGCATACATACAGTATTAGGAAAAGACATGATCTTACTTGGAATGAATCAACACAAGGTTGAAAAGGTTTGTTAAACGCCTCTGTGAAACAGAGTGGTTGCACTGACGTTTCGAGTGTTAGCCCTTCTTCGGAGAAAAACGCAGCTCCAACGAAGGGCTAACGCTCGAAGCGTCAGCGCAACCACTCTGTTTCACAGAGGCGTTTAACAAACCTTTTCAACCTTGTGTTGATTTATACCTTGTCTACACCACGCCTACGCAGACCATCCAGTTTTTCTACAGCTTGTCTGTAGTTTTTCTAGTTATATGAGCTTACTTGGCCTGTTGGCTTTTTTCTTGGCCGTTTCATCCTCCTTCTTATCCTTCTCTTCAGCATCCTTATCGTAATACAAGTCAAATGGCAGGCTGCCAAATACAGACATGTTTATTTTTACTATTATCAACAAACTTTTTAGCCCATCAGAAAAACATCAGAAATAGGAAAAAGGAATTAGGAAAATTATTTATTTCAGCAGGAAAACCTCAAAGTGCAGTAAACTATTTGGTAATGGGCAAGCAGAGAATTTTACTGTACAAAAAGCTTTGAAATATACATCTATTTCAATAAAAGTTGTCAGTGCAAATTGTAAATGGCAACTGGCAAATGGCAGTTCTACAACCGAAAGTAACCATGTGTCTTGAAGAATATGGATAAATCAAAACAATCCATTAAATGTTACAAATGCTTGGCTATGTCATTGCTGGACTTTATTTAACACCTTTAATTTTAGAATAACTAGTAACCATTAGCCATTTACCATTTGCACTGACAACCTTTCGTGAAATAGGTATATTTCTTTATTGTAGGTTTTACCTGAATTTCTTGTCCTTGTCTGCCAGATCAGAGCTTCTACATGAGAGGTCAACTTGAAATCGCTCCATGTTCATGCGTGTGACTCGACAGTGAAGCGTCATACCAGGCTAGAGGGCAAGAATTTACACTGTTCATTACCCCTCTCCGTGACAGTGGGTGAACAAGTTCGTGCTACATAGAATGACAGAGTACACAGAACTTGATATGGTCCCCCTATGGTATAGAAGATGAGTTTGTACTACTCAAAATACAGTATACACCTCACTTGATTTAGTCTCTTTATGCGATAGTAGGCATGAAGCATGTTCTAACACAAACACTAATGTAAGAAAGCCATACGGGGGATAATTTCTGGTAGCCCCCCGACCCCTGAAAAGAATCGCTGTGCACTAACCTTGACTCTCTCTTGTGGAGACTTGATGTGCTTGTCACTTATCATCTTGGTAGGAATAAAGCCAGATATCCCATTCTCCATGCGGACACGCACACCAGTGGCATTTCCCGGACAGCTACCATTATCTAGATGCGTCCACACCTAGTATGAAGGGCAATACCTAGTGAGCTGAAGTCAATTTTCCCAATTCTGTAAAGAACTGTTCACTTTACAAAAGTGGTTTCCTCAAGAGAACATCAAATAGAATGTTCTGTTCATGGGGAAGGTCTTTTACATGCCATATATGAAATCTGGTAAATCTAGCATAGCATATTTACAGCAATTTTTAAGTAAATGAGACAAAAGTAATTTGATGAGATCCTTGCTTCGTTAGTTAAAGGGTCACAGGCAAGAAAGAAGAAAACAAAGCCAAATTCCAATTTTTGAGTTTTATACAGTAGCTGTCCCTTATATAAAGTGCGTGGGGGTTTGTTTCTCAAAACACCCGAAAATTCTCGGTCCCAAAAACGTTTTATTCCTTAAATTTAAAAAGCTGCCTAATTCTTATAAAATTTATGGTATCTAAAGGTGCTGAAATATCGTCAAACATAGTATTTTACCACAAAGATTCAAGTGAAGGATGATCCTCTTTATAGATTTTGATCTTTCCCGAACTTCCCGGGCCCGGAATTCACAGGCTTGAATGTTAAGAAAGTTCTCGGGACCTTGCACTCACCCGAGACATTTCGGGTAACTTTTTGGCTTCAGCAAAACTTAGAAAATAGCCCTATTGTAAAAAGCCCTACTGTAATCCTTTGGAATACAAACTAAATTCTCGGGTATTTCGAGAAACAAGTGCCTGCTATAAAAAAAATATCATTAGAAACATATTGCTTCACTGAACTGTACCTCGCTGAGTTCAGGGTAGTCATTCTTGAGGCAGAAGGGGCACTGCCACAGCCCTGTGTCCTCAACCTTCTCCGGGTTAGCCTGGTCCACCATGTCATGTGACGGCTTGCGGAACGCGAACCCTGTGACAGTGCACATCACCATCTTGCCCACATAGAGGGTCTCGCTAGTTTCACCCGTCAGCACCTGAAACAATGACAAGCATAAGTAATTTGGCTACGAATGCACTAATGCATACTTTGAGTCTGTCCTCGTCAGATAGCTATTTGGGAGTGATTTGCCTATAAATACACTGAGTACCCTGATGTGTACCTTAAATCTTTCCTCCTCAGATCACTATTTGGCAGTGATTTGGCTATGGGTGTTCTGGCACCTACTTAAATCCCTCTTCAACCCATCGATATTTTGGAGTGTTTTGGCTATGAATGCACTGATGCCTACAGTACTATTATTTGTCCTCGTAAGATTATTATTAGGAAGTTATGTGGCTATGAGTGTTCTGGTGCCTACCTTAAATCTGTCTTCCACAGAGAGTGGCCTAAAGGGCACACGCCGCTCTGCATACCGGCCAAAAAGCTCATCCCGGATGTCGTAGAGTGTTATTCTCTTGTTGCCATAGTTCTGTCTCTCGAGTTCCTCAGCGAACGCGTCAAGATCCAGATCCTTTAGCCTGTCTGGTGCCTCTAGAATCTCTTCTAGTGCTGCTGATGGGTTGTTCTCTTCCGTCGCCTACAGGGAGAAAGTTGAGTTTAAACTGTCAACCATGTTGCATGACTTGAGTTGCAATTTGGGGTTCCAAAAATAAAATAAACTGTGTTTTATTCAAGAATTTATCATTTGTCCTGTCAGAAACACTCTAAACTGCATAGGTTCTTGCACCGCTGAAAATATGATAGCACATCAAATGAGTTATAGCCTAATGTTTGAAGCCTGGATGTGACAAGCCTCTTATAGCATGTACTGTATGTGACAAGCCTCTTATACCCTCTCTTATAGCATGTACTGTATGTGACAAGCCTCTTATACCCTCTCTTATAGCATGTACTGGATGTGACAAGCCTCTTATACCCTCTCTCAAAGCATGTACTGGATGTGACAAGCCTCTTATACCCTCTCTTATAGCATGTACTGTATGTGACAAGCCTCTTATACCCTCTCTTATAGCATGTACTGTATGTGACAAGCCTCTTATACCCTCTCTTATAGCATGTACTGGATGTGACAAGCTTCTTATACCCTCTCTTATAGCATGTACTGTATGTGACAAGCCTCTTATACCCTCTCTTATAGCATGTACTGTATGTGACAAGCCTCTTATACCCTCTCTTATAGCATGTACTGTATGTGACAAGCCTCTTATACCCTCTCTTATAGCATGTACTGGATGTGACAAGCCTCTTATACCCTCTCTTATAGCATGTACTGTATGTGACAAGCCTCTGATACCCTCTCCTATAGCATGTACTGGATGTGACAAGCCTCTTATACCCTCTCTTATAGCATGTACTGGATGTGACAAGCCTCTTTTACCCTCTCTTATAGCATGTACTGGATGTGACAAGCCTCTGATACCCTCTCTTATAGCATGTACTGGATGTGACAAGCCTCTGATACCCTCTCTTATAGCATGTACTGGATGTGACAAGCCTCTGATACCCTCTCTTATAGCATGTACTGGATGTGACAAGCCTCTTATACCCTCTCTTATAGCATGTACTGGATGTGACAAGCCTCTGATACCCTCTCTTATAGCATGTACTGGATGTGACAAGCCTCTTATACCCTCTCTTATAGCATGTACTGTATGTGACAAGCCTCTTATACCCTCTCTTATAGCATGTACTGTATGTGACAAGCCTCTTAGACCCTCTCTTATAGCATGTACTGTATGTGACAAGCCTCTTATACCCTCTCTTATAGCATGTACTGTATGTGACAAGCCTCTTAGACCCTCTCTTATAGCATGTACTGGATGTGACAAGCCTCTTATACCCTCTCTTATAGCATGTACTGTATGTGACAAGCCTCTTATACCCTCTCTTATAGCATGTACTGTATGTGACAAGCCTCTCATACCCTCTCTTATAGCATGTACTGGATGTGACAAGCCTCTTATACCCTCTCTTATAGCATGTACTGTATGTGACAAGCCTCTTATACCCTCTCTTATAGCATGTACTGGATGTGACAAGCCTCTTATACCCTCTCTTATAGCATGTACTGTATGTGACAAGCCTCTTATACCCTCTCTTATAGCATGTACTGTATGTGACAAGCCTCTTATACCCTCTCTTATAGCATGTACTGTATGTGACAAGCCTCTTATACCCTCTCTTATAGCATGTACTGGATGTGACAAGCCTCTTATACCCTCTCTTATAGCATGTACTGGATGTGACAAGCCTCTTATACCCTCTCCTATAGCATGTACTGGATGTGACAAGCCTCTTATACCCTCTCCTATAGCATGTACTGGATGTGACAAGCCTCTTATACCCTCTCTTATAGCATGTACTGGATGTGACAAGCCTCTTTTACCCTCTCTTATAGCATGTACTGGATGTGACAAGCCTCTTATACCCTCTCTTATAGCATGTACTGTATGTGACAAGCCTCTTATACCCTCTCTTATAGCATGTACTGTATGTGACAAGCCTCTTATACCCTCTCTTATAGCATGTACTGGATGTGACAAGCCTCTTATACCCTCTCTTATAGCATGTACTGTATGTGACAAGCCTCTTATACCCTCTCTTATAGCATGTACTGGATGTGACAAGCCTCTTATACCCTCTCTTATAGCATGTACTGGATGTGACAAGCCTCTTATACCCTCTCTTATAGCATGTACTGTATGTGACAAGCCTCTTATACCCTCTCTTATAGCATGTACTGGATGTGACAAGCCTCTTATACCCTCTCTTATAGCATGTACTGGATGTGACAAGCCTCTTATACCCTCTCTTATAGCATGTACTGGATGTGACAAGCCTCTTATACCCTCTCTTATAGCATGTACTGTATGTGACAAGCCTCTTATACCCTCTCTTATAGCATGTACTGTATGTGACAAGCCTCTTATACCCTCTCTTATAGCATGTACTGTATGTGACAAGCCTCTTAGACCCTCTCTTATAGCATGTACTGGATGTGACAAGCCTCTTAGACCCTCTCTTATAGCATGTACTGGATGTGACAAGCCTCTGATACCCTCTCTTATAGCATGTACTGGATGTGACAAGCCTCTCATACCCTCTCTTATAGCATGTACTGTATGTGACAAGCCTCTTATACCCTCTCTTATAGCATGTACTGTATGTGACAAGCCTCTTATACCCTCTCTTATAGCATGTACTGTATGTGACAAGCCTCTTATACCCTCTCTTATAGCATGTACTGGATGTGACAAGCCTCTTATACCCTCTCTTATAGCATTATAGCATGTACTGTATGTGACAAGCCTCTTATACCCTCTCTTATAGCATGTACTGTATGTTAGCCATTGATGCAAATGCCAGCCGGGAGAAATAGCAAAATCATGCCTCCTTTCTTGGTCCATGGGCCAAAGAAAACCAAGTATAGAATCCCCACTCTTGAAAAACACATTAGAGAGCATGTACGGAGGCCCCTTGTCCCACCTCATCATACTCTAAGGCATCTACAGCCATCTGCTTTGCCCACTCATACGTCTCAGGGTGTACACGTGATCCATCTAACACTTCCACGTAGTTAGTGCTTGTGTCACTGATTGCTTGGGTGTCAATCTTGATGAAACCCGCACAGTTCAGGAAGATCTTGGGGCCCAGGTTGCACAGCGTGACAAGCTGGGAACGATTCTCAAGGCGTGACCCTTGCTGCCGAAGACACTATACACAAGATAAAACATAGGCTTCAGAAACAAGGCTCGACTTATGTGTATAGTGAGAAAATGCTGGCATTGCTTGTCATGGAGTAGTTAGTCACCAAAGAGCAGCCAGAAAGGAGGGGCTGAGGTCCCCCGAACACAAGAGAAGCTAAAAATTGGTGTCCCTTGTTTAGATGAACAGGGCTGACACATTGATTGGAAATTAGGTGGCAGAAGGACAGTACCCATGGGCAAATGAACTGGCCCTTTGGCACAAAATTTGCAGTTCCAGAAAAGGCCCATCCCTACCCCTCCTCTCCCCATAACACAAGGCTATGCTATGTCTATGTTTTAAAAAAAGATTCGAAAGTACATTTTTCACCTTGAGTAGTGCCGCTGCCTTTCTTGGCCCTAAACCGCAGACAAACTGGAGCAGCGGTATGACATGGGCATGGTCCAGCAGGCGGTTAGGGTCCACACCCACATCATTAACCACAGTGACAAACTCCTCATGCAGGGCGCGGATCAATTGCTCCTTGTCCACCTCATCCTGCAGGGGTAGAGGGATGTGAAAGGTAGTACAGTGCAGGGATACAGCATATTGTAAAGCACAAGGATGGGGTATTAGGGGTTCCCTCCCCTCCCATAGCCACCCAATCCCATCCCCCCATGGATCTGTCCACCATCAACATGAGTCATACCTGAAGGGGATGGAACTTGATGCAAAGCAGTTCATCTTCTTCTATACAAAGGCCAGCAAACTCAGTGACAGGGTCTTGTAGGCGGCGGCCAACAGATACAGCATGTCTTAACACAGGTGGGTACTCACGCGACTCATTCTAAAGCAAATAGTGCAATGTTAATAGGCACCCAGCTTCAAATAAACATCCCCTTTAAACAATAACCTAGAAATAATGGGTACTAAACTCAAATCAACTCCAATCTTAAACAAATCAATGCAAATCTTTTATCTATTATTTTCCTTAGAAAGAGAAAAGGAATATGATCCCAACGGGGCCAGCCCAATTAACATTGTTACTGTTTCATACACTGGTATATACACTGGTATATCCAGGTTAGAGGTCTGATATATCCTGACCACCTGGTATATCCTGGTAATAGGTCTGGTATATACTGGCCACCTGGTATATCCTGGTCACCTGGTATATCCTGGCCACCTCTCTATCTTATAGCTTTACCCCTATTGGGTACATCTGGTGCCCCTAGTTCTAATTCTATAAGTAACATCTGGTATACTACCCATTCAGTTACACTATTATGATACTACTTACATCAGCACGTATAGAGGTTTGATAAATCCTGGCCACCTCGCCGTCTACTAGCTCTACCCCTATGGGGGACATCTGGTGCTCCTGCTCTAACTCAGCAAGGCACAGCTTGATATCCTCAACGATGGTTGTTGCCTCGCGACTCACTGCTGCCACCGCTATCACCTGGGGACGCTTCTTGAGAATGAACTCCTTTAACGATTCCATGTCTTTCTCCTGTGAACGATAAAAATAAACAAGGCTATACACCATCAACTGCATCAAGCTTGAAAAGAGTACACATCAGCCATCTTGATCAACAGTAACTGAATAACTTAATGATTCCTGTTGTGGACTTTGCAGGAGCCTTTAGCTCAATATAGAAGAGTCATGTCTGAAGGAGAACGTTGGTACCAAAGGGTAGAAATTCTATTATTTTCTTGATGTCCAGCAGATTAAAAAGAGAATCATTAAGAATCATGTGTGACTCTTCAAGCTTGTGTGGTGAATTGAGTAAACTGTGGCTCCCAGAAAACTCACTGAAGGAGCTCAATGTAGAAAAGTCATAACATTTCTGAGGGAGAACGTTGTGTACCAAAGGGTAGAAATTCTATTATATTCTTGATGTCCAGCAGATTACAAAGAGAATCATTAAGAATCATGTGTGACTCTTCAAGCTTGTGTGGTGAATTGAGTAAACTGTGGCTCCCAGAAAACTCACTGAAGGAGCTCCCTTATCAATATTCTTAAGAAGCTTAAAGTTTAAGAAGCTGTCATGAAAACAAAAATTGTGTATTGACGGAAATGACAAATCAGAAAGTAGTAAACGACACCACGCACCAATTTAATAGCACAAAATTCCCTAATAAACCTCACCCTGAAAATTTCCATGACACAGCGTTTTTATAAAGTATCTACCTTGGCCTCTCTCTCACTCTGCCTGTAAGCATTTCTTCTGACCAGGAGACTCTTCAAACGCAAGTAATCTGTCACCTGGCCCTCACCATCTAGCATGGCCAGGAAGGCT
The DNA here is from genome assembly GCF_932526225.1 of Nematostella vectensis. Lineage (NCBI taxonomy): Eukaryota > Metazoa > Cnidaria > Anthozoa > Actiniaria > Edwardsiidae > Nematostella > Nematostella vectensis. Next base: position 14,709,573 of record NC_064037.1, on the reverse strand, counting down.
GGTACTGTGGGATCTGGTAGGTAAGACAGGGCCAACACACGGAAGCCATCACCACCCATATCTTCATACTCCTGGTCCGGCTGTTGCTCAGGCTGGTATGGTGCTACCTCGATGGCAGACTTCAGCTTGTTGCGACATGACTGATGGAAGATATTTGTCTTAATCTCAAATTTAGATTTCAGAATTCAAGAGCAGTCTGTGTTAGGAAGGAATGAAAATGTTTCATATTTCCGAAAAATACAGTTGAAGCAGAGGTGGCCTAGTGTGTTAGCGCATCTGCCTCTCCCTGCTGTGGCCCAGGTTTGAATCCTGGCTCAAACTGGGGATTTTTTTCCGGGTTACTGCCTTGATTTGAATTTGTGTCACAAGTGAGTTTAAGTTATTCTCCTGTGTTTCCAGTTTCCTCAGATAATGACACTAAACTGGAGGTCACATCTCTTTGAGCTGCACTACACTAACCTGAATCAAAGGGATGTAAAAGACTCACTGGGGATGCAATAAACCCTCTGGCAGTGACCACCCCCAGTGACAGTGCTTACAATGCTTACTAACAATACACTCGAGGGGGTATTTGATTTAAAGCCTAGAATAACTGGTGGAAATTTAATAAATAAATAGTAGGAAGTCTTGTCTTGTTTGGGAATATCATGTAGTCAATCAACCATCTAAACCAATTGGTCACAGTGGAATGATTGACTATACGTGCAATTCCCAGAAAAGAAATCGATTTGAATTCTTGAAACATTTGGAATGATTGAATATACGTGCGATTCCCAGAAAAGAAATGGATTTGAATTCTTGAAACATTTGGAATTATTGACTTTAAGTGCAATTCCCAGAAAAGAAATGGATTTGAATTCTTGAAACAACATTTGGCTGGAAGACAAAAATCCACTACACGTATTTGCAGTTGCTGCGAGTCGTCCAGAAACTTTCTTGCTTAAAGTCAATGATTTCTATGAAACAAACCTTTATAACAAAGTTCTTGGATTCTGTTAACAGCTTTGTTTTGAGCTCTTTCTCTAATGCTGGATACAACATCTGGTAGAATGCCCGCGACAAGGCCTGCATCCTTTGTCCATTCCACTCCTGTACCAATAGGCTGAACTCATCCTGCTCGGCAGAAAAAAAAACTTAAGCCGATAAGCCCACTGGCCTTCCCTATCCCTAAGCTTAGCCTCAGAGTTACACTTATCTATAAGTTGTACCCTTACATTACTACCTAAATGATTGTCGCAATGATGTAAATAAGCTTGTAACGATTCACCTTCTTCAGTCTGCCCTGAAGAAGAAGTGTTATTAAAGACGAAAATTTGGCAGAGTAGACTACCAGTTTTTGATGTATTATATAATGTTACAGTATTACATATAATATAACTAGATTGTAATATTATAAACCCCAAATGTAGAATTAATTACTGGATTATACTATATGTTAAAACAGTGCAGCATCAGTGCGCCATATGCTTACCCTATAATACAGCTGTTTCACTTCATCAAAGTACGTCATCCTGAAAAAAGAAAAGTTTGTGTCTTATCGAATTTGTTGTTATCCAATTTGTTCTTATCCACGGGTCTATCTTACAGGATATACATGTGGATGTTTTTGCATGTGTTAATATGATGCAGAAGATAAAGCCAAGGTACTGATGATGAGCTCATTATCATTAAACCAAACACAGCGAGACACAGATTCACCACCCACCCTGTGCTGTTGGCTATATCTATAGATATGGATATATTAAGTAGCCCCTCTGCTTCAGCCATGCTCAGCTTGAGGTACTGGTCACCTCTCAAGTCTCTGACTGGCTTCTGTTTCAAGTACTTGAAGGTATAACATGGATGTGACTCATCAATCTCCTGCAAAGGATCAGATACTTTAAGTGCACTATTACTATAGAAAAATCCAGGAATGGAAGTTTAAGAGCCCCCAAAAAAGTGGCAAATTATGATAAACTGCATACATCTTTTATCAGAATAATGTACAATTTTGTAATACCTATCTCTTGTTCTGAAGGCTGTTCCCATATAATCTCAATTGCATGAAACAGTGTACAAATATGATATAGATTAAATGTGGTTTAAATTGTTGGAACCTTCACAGATGTGTTTCTTTATTTGCCCCAATAGCATTTAAAGACTTTGGCTATCACACATGAAATATGACACAGATTGAGCCCAAAATGACAAAAGTCCACTCAATGAAAATAACTTCTGAAGGACATTATAAGTTCAATCCTACTGTAAAAAAATGGTTTTATTTTTTTTTGAACTACAGTAGCTATACCCTGCAAGAGCACGGACATACCTTTTTCCCTTTTTTGGTAGGAGATACAGACAGTGTAGCTCTTTTGTAGTATGTTTCTCGGACACACTGCCTAACTAGAGGATCCCGGGCGATCTGCATGGCCACCATATGCCTGGTGCCTTCCAGGACTTGGTCTGTTGTTGCAAACATGCTGTGGGGATGAGCAGAGTGTCAGAGCAGGGAAAGTTAAGGTCTTCCTGACCGGCATATAGGGTTTACAAAAAATTTAATTGTTTTTCCAAGATACCAATATACCAATTTGTAGGATAGGACAAACACCCTGCCATACTCAACACATATAACATGAAATATGAAATTAATGATAACACCTGTACTGAGCTTCACTAGGAATGAGGTTCCCCAGGGCAGGGGAATTTAGCAGAACCCCCAGTTAGGGTTGCTGCAAATGTTGCAAATGCCATGCCATACTCAACATATAAAACATGAAATATGAAATTAATGATAACACCTGTACTGAGCTTCAGTAGGAATGAGGTCCGCCAGGGCAGAGGAATTTAGTAGAACCCCCAATTAGGGTTGTTGCAAATGTTGCAAACGCCATGCTAATGATACTGTAACACCTGTACTGAGCTTCACTAGGAATGAGGTGGGCAAGGGCAGGGGAATTTAGTATCTACTAGAGCCCCCAATTAACGTTGTTTCAAATTTAACCAGCTGACTGGCAGACTAGTTTCTTTGGGACAACCCTCTCCACTACAGTGTAGACTTCGAAATAGAGGGGTCTAAGGGAGATTCAGGGTTTGCCAACAGCTGGCTCTATAGGACAACCATGGTGGGGTGGGGTGGCGGTGGTGGTGTGGGGGTTCTTTTCAACTCCTGAGCCCTCTGTTATGGTGGGATGGTGTGGGAGATCCAGGGTGGAAAAGAACCCCAACCCTCACAGACATCTACAATGGAAAGTAAATGGATTGGATTATAGGAACCCAAGCTAGAGTTAGAAATGTACCTATGTCCCTTGATTTGAAATTGCTATGTAACGAGGTGCTTCAAAATCAGAAATACTTCTCTAGTACTTTTCATAACAGCACCTTGTTTGGAATTGTTCGGCAGCTTCAGCCAGCTCCAGTGGGTGCTGCTCTGTCTCGTGCCTCTGGTAATTATCCCGCAAGTTTTCACCAAACTGATCAGGAGTCAAGCCAAACTTCTTCGCAAGGGTCCCCAAACCCGACTGCCGACAAATGGAGTAGAGGTCTTTCTTCATTGGCTTCTTGAGTTTTGGCCCCTCGTCGTAATCAATCTTAGGCTCCACAGCTTCCTCCTCATTCTCGTTTTCTAGTCTTTTCTGCTCACGCTCTTCTTTGGCCTTCTTTTTTCTGGCTTCATGCATGGCAGGCAGCTCATTTCCATAGTATAACATGAAGTGGCTGTACACATCTTTGAGCTGCTCCATGGTTTGGACTTGATCGAGTCTGAAAAAAGAAGTATGTCAGAAAAGCTTTAAATCCCAGGGATTGGAGAGAAACCCTGCTTTAAAAGAAAATAGAGGCCTTCTGATAGGAGCTTTAGGGATGCAGTTTTTGCAGAGCATTGCTCTAAAGTGGCTGTACTTCACACCACTGGGTTCCAGGTTCGATTATTAGAGACCAAACAAGCAGAGTTGGTTCTTGTAGTAACTTCCCATAAGACCTAAAAATGAGACTTACAGTACAGTGTCCAGTCATACAAGAAATTAGTTTTGCACACTTTCTCTCCAATATTAGTGTTAGTATAGTCCATGTGCAAACATCAACCAACACCAAAAAGTACCATGCAACATGCAGTGCAAACAAATCAACCATGTTGGTAACAATGCTCACACTAATTGAACAAATACACATATGGAATCTTCTGCAATGTTTTAATTTGACCAACCTGTCAATATCTTCTGGTTGTAATATTCTGACATCATCAGCCAATGGAGTCTCACTATCATCCCGAGCTTTGTTAAACTGATAATCCTGCATTTGTTCAAACAGTCTGTGGAGATTTTGTTTTCTCGTCCGTAGCTGTGTCCACTACAAAATGATACACATGGTTTGATATGTTTTTGTTAATACAAAATGCACCTCATTTAAGTCTTAACAACATTTCAACACATTTTGGAGAAATAGTTACATCTCAGAATCAGGTATTACAGGTTCAAGCTGCACTAACTTTACTTTGCGTGTTTGACTATGTAATCTTATTCTTGTCTCAGGTTAGTTTTACATCTTTTTAAAAATGAATGCATGAATATTCCCTGCCATATATATGTATCTGATTTTCCTTTTTGAAAGAGGGGAAGCTGGTACAAAAAGTAAATATAAGCAACATAATGGGTGGGGCACAAACCTTTTCATCCCACTCAAAAACTTTCCAAAGGTCATCAATATTGAGCTCTGGCTCCACATACTCTTTCCTGTAGTTGGCAATGAATGGCACCTACAAAAGTACAGAGAATCACAAGGAGGAGAAACATAAATAGAAAAAAGAGGAGAAGGGACGTTTTTTTAAAGTTTGGACGGCAGTGATTACAAAAAGTTGTTTAATGTTTACTTTAAGTGCTGACCAAGATTTGACCTTCTTGAGTCAAAGCAATAAAATGTAAGTTCCAAAGAAGAATATGCATTGCCTATATGATGATATGATCAGCAAACACGAAACATATCTTTTCAATAATAATTCCACAAGCAAAAACCATAATTTTCTTGGTTGCTGGTTTGCAATGAAATCATTTAGAGGTCACTGTACCTCAAAAAACTGGTTTCTCATGAGGTTAAGTGCCTCTCGTATCTTGCCAACAGCAGTATGGGGTTTGAGAGCAGGGGGATTTCCGTGAATCCCTTGCTCTGTGACATCCTGTTGTGAGATGGGTAGATACAAGAAGGCATGTTTGTAGATCCATTCAGCCTCATCTTCCAGCTCTCCCTCATCTGTTTCCTTTACTGGTACCCCACGCAACTACAAGAAATCAAATTTATTAGTACAAGGATAATAAGATTAATGTGAAAGTCTATATGTAGAAAACTTTGTTGAAAAAAATGTGTCTGAGAACTACAATTGCTTTTGTTTTTTGTTTTTTTTTCTTTTGTTAGTTTTAAAGAAAAATAAGGGAGAACAAAAGCAGAAATAAAAGTACTGCAGGTGAGTGAAGCCAAGATTGTATGCAAACATTTTTTTAATTAAATGTTAGTGGCAAACAGAATTGTGGGTGAATGTTAGAAAGCTTGTATAATATCATTCCTGGTGATTTAATAGAGAAGTGATGGTAAGAAACAGTGGATGATCGTGAGGAAACTTGAGGTATCAGGAACTCTTTGCATCTTCAAAACTCTACAAGCCCCTAGCCAGGGGACCAGAAGGTTTGATCGTGTGAATATTATTGAGTGTTTAGGTCAGTAGTTTTCACAGAAAGAGGAATTAAACATGTAATTCCTGATTCAATGATGAATCCTGAAGTCAAATAATTTTTTCAAATTCCAAAACGCAATCTTATGTTCATCTTTTTGAGTAAACAAGAGTAACACGCTGATTCTTTATCAACTCTCAAACAACATTAGATTGCGACCTTGTGAGAGCTAGAAAGTGTGCAACTGTTATCTACTCTCATCTTTGTTTGATCAAGTCTTAAGAGACAATGGTATCCTAAACGGCAAAACTTGAGCATATCGCTTTACCTGGAATCTCTCTGGAATATCTGTGTTTTTGATAAGTGTGTCCTTGTCGGTCAACATGCCCTTCTCCAATTCACTTGGCTCAAATACCTAGGGAAATAATGATTAGTCTGGAACCCCACTAAACACAACGAAATGTCACCAGTATTAAAATGTAAGCTCCCTAGCTCTCAGGGAGATGTAATTAATTCAAAATAAACCCAACACAACAATCACAAAGAAAAGAAAATATCTACACACAGGGAGAAGATAACAGCAATTGTTTTTTCCAGCTGAGGACATATAATTTTAGGAAGCCCTGATCGATTAAGTTAACAGAGCCGTGAGAGACGGAGCTTATACACATGTTTTGAATAAGAGTGCAAATAAACAAACAAATGTTAATAAAACATACAGTATACAGGTAAAAAGAGCTGCAACATTCTTGGCTATGTGCCTGTTAACATTCACATGGGTTCAGATATCAGGATTCAGCCATTTACTGTGTGTTACCCATGAACCACGAAAATATATAGATAGAAGCATTCACAGTAGATGTGATTACACATCACTTATAATGGTGTGTGATCAACTTTCAAGACGTGATACTTTACAGTAAGTGCTATACAAAATATGCATTAACGATTACAAGTGCAAACTTGTGTATACTATACTGTATGTACAGTGACAAAAGATACAACATTTCCGAGTTAACTCTCCCCATTGAAAATGTATATAAAATATATCTATCTATTTTATTGTTAATACTGTCTTATAATTGCTATTCTCTCAAAATATATCAACAAAGCATAGACACTCGACAAAGACACTAATGTAAACATTACAATGGTTTGTACAAAAGTATCAGTTTGACCAACCTCATATATACTTTTCTTGGTTGCCTTTTTTCTGCTTTTTCTTCTCATCACAGCCTGCTCATCATCATCATCATCTTCATCCTCGTAATCCTCTTCCTCATCATAATCATCTTGGCCAAATTTGTCAAACTCGTCAAAGTCAAATTCCAAGCCAAAAATATCCTGGGCTTCCTGAAGAGCTGAGTCATGCTGCCCCTCTATGACCACTCTTTTTCTTCTCGCCTGCTTGATGGGTTTACCCTCGTCATCAACAATAAAGTTATCAAAGTCATCTGCAAAAAAAGGTAAATTTTGCACTCATAATTTGTGTGCTCATTTGCGTTGTAATTAACCATTTTATGGGTGCTTACTTACTCATTGTTAATATTGAAGATGGCATTAATTAGAAGCAGGGAGCTTACATATTCTATGCTTTTGGGGGGAGGATGGCTAATTCAGAGCAAGTGTTTATTGGAATCTGGGAGCTAAAACAAGCATTTGGGTATTTTTGTATTTCACAAGTTTTCTAGCTGAAAGGATCAAGACAAGAAACAAGAATTTGATGCTAATAGTATGTCATGAAGTCTTCTAGGAGATAACACATTCTTTTCAATCACTGATGCTGCCCTGCTCCCACTCTTTAAAGATGTAGACCATGTTGCTTTTTGCTTTGCCTAACTTACTTTTTTTCATGGAAATTTAATTGTGTGAAATGAAAGTGACACAAACATTTATGTGACAAAGAAGAGATACTTATAAGATGGTAAACCATGGACAAAAGCTTAAATCTACCTTCATCTTCTTCTTCTGAATCAATAATATCAGCATAAGTACTATCGACTGGCTGAGCAACTGGTTCTGGTGTTTGCTATATATAAAAAATAAATAAAAAATTGTAAAAGTGTTGACTGGCTGAGAAACAGGTTCTGGAGTTTGCTATAAATAATAGCAAAAGTGTTAACTAGCTAAGAAATTGGTTAAGGGGTTTGTAACAAATAAATCAATAATATTCATCCTGCCAAATGGCTGATCAACAAAGCTCTTGGCAAGCTAGTAATTATGTGGCAGAGCACACACAATGTCATACTATCATTGTAGACTTGATGTGTGGAAACACATTGAACAGTCATATAGCAAGGATTTGCTTGATAAAACTTTGTTTCGTAGCACATACACTTGTCTTGTCTTTATAGATTGTAAAATCACTCCGATAAAAAGTACACTACAGTACAGGTCTAGAGTAACATAACCTCCACTCACGGGTACTCGAGACTCATGCATATTCCTCTCGAGTCGCTCAAGAGTATCAACTTGCCGAATATTCATAAGCTTGAGCGTCTTTGCGAGTGATTGATTTCCGTGTTTTCTAATCCGTGACTTAGCCCATTATAAAGAATAGAATGATTAGGATTGCCTGCATGGTTAGTAAAGTAAACTCAGAAACATCGAACAAGATTTTTGCGCTATCTTGCTGACTTTAACAAAATGATTTAAATTTATAAACGAACACTACTGGAATTTGTGGTGCGAGTGCTAATGAGGACTCGACACTCTCGAGTGGAGGTTATGTTACTCTAGACCTGTACTGTAGATCTTTAAATGACCAAAATATTGCATGTATTTTGGTGGGTGGATCCCGCAGAGGTGAGTGGACAAACTGATTGGGCTCAGAATCCACGCGAAATTCATGCAGAATCCACGAGCGGAATGTTAAAAAACATTCAGTCTGTACTGTAGACTTGGCTACTTTTTAATAGAAGAGACCACTTCTTGTTGGTTGTGAGGGAGGAGTGTGAACTCCCCCCAACCCAACTCTATGTACATGCTGTTGATTGTAATCACTCGGAATGCAGATATTCTCACCCTCGCTGGCATCTCCTCATCATCATCATCCTCAAACAACTGGTTAGCAATGTCTTCTCTCTCCCTCACTGCCGGTTCGACTTCATCCTCTTCTTCTTCATCTGAATCTAGCGGCTTGACCTTTTTTAGACGGTGAAACTTTTTCTGTGCAATGAAATCAAGGACAAGAATTTTATTATAAAAAGTGGCTATTTGTGGCTGTCAAAACAAGCTGACAAACACTGGAGCTTGGCTGGCTACTTCATGTTTTATCACAGGCTACTTTTTGTCTGATGTTGAAAAGAAATATTAGAGCTAATTTTGGGTCAATCCTCTCACAACCAGCAACTTTTTAAAGCAACCACCTACTTCAGTACATTTTGAAAGCCCTGTTTTTCAAGTAATATCAAACTTGATTCCTGAAGTTCAATGGAAGTTTAAAAGTTAACACCTCAAATGAGCAATCAGATATTTCTAACATACATTTCCCTTCAATCTTAGAAACCAATATGATAATATGGGCAGGATATTCTTAAGGTTTAAAAAGATAAATAGATGCAATTATATAAATCCAAATCAATTGAAAAAGCATAAATCTTGCTATAAACTAGTAAGGCAGACACTTAACCAATGTTTTGTCTGTTACGTTGACTCAACAGATTATTTACTTATACGAAGCAATGAACTTAAAACCGGTATGCGTTGTTTTAGGTAGTCTCCGTCTCTTGTACTAATTCATCAGCTGTTTTCCTGCCTTGTAACTCCTCTGTGATCGCTCTCACCTTTGGTAATCGGATTCCTAAGTTTTCTTGAATCAAGTCCAAATCCTCGTCATCTAGCTCCTCTGAAAAAAGCCACACGTGAAATTGTCACATGTATGTCCGTAACAACTTTTTTAACTTAAGCTTATCACATCCACTCTCTATTTCACCCTCTCACTCAAATTAAGATTTTTTTATTGATGAGCTCAGTATATAGACAAGAAGAGAACCTTGTCTTCGTTTTCGTTTAAGCCTCTCTTCCTCGTCGTCTTCGTCAAGACCGCTCTTTTCAGTGTCACTTTTCTCTTCAACGCTTCCTTCGCCTTGCTCTTCTTCGATGTCGTCGTTAATTAGGTCCGCTAAATTTCCATCTTCCCCTTCCTCATTTTCCCCCTCTTCATCGTCATCCTCTTCCTCGCTACTTAGGGCTTCGTCGAGGGACTCCTCTGCTTCGCTTTCTACAAGGTCTGACATGTTATAGGATTCGAAAAAGCGAGCGAGGATGGACGAAAAAATCAGGTTAGAGAAAATGGCGGCTTCTAGAGCTGCGCGGACAAGGACTGGGACTAATAGCCCCTAGGCTTTTTGGAACGCTCCACAGGCACAGGCAGCAAAACATCAGAAATCAAGTATTTAGCTTTTTTAGTTTTTTTTTACTGCAGCCTGCTTGCAGGCAGGTTCGAAAACACCATGACTACGTCAACATTTGTGTTTATTACTGTATAACTGCTCTTTTAACATGTACAGGACCCGAAATGGTCCCAGGACCCGAAAAGATCCCCAAAAGTCCTCCAAATGATCCCGGGCCCCGAAACGATCCCAAGGAGTCCCCGAAATGAACCCCGTGGAATTGCCAGAATGGACAAAGGGAAAATGGAAGGAAATACTTTTTGAAAAACCCGAACGGTTTCCAGGAATCACCCAAACTTTGAATCAAATGGTCGAACTTTTCATCGCTTTGGTTTCCCAGCTCAAATTTCTAGAGTCGTTTTATACGAATTTGTTACAGTACATGGTGAATTTTTAGAATAGACCGATAGACTTTTGGTAGACTTGTAGACCTACCAGCGGGATGGCTGGTCCATTCGAAGCTCCGCTTGAAATTTTGTTTTTAGCCCTTCTTTTAAGTTCTAAATTGGACTTTGACAGTCCCGAAAACTTTTTAATACACCCAGGACTGATTTATCAACAATATGTAGGCCAAGAAGCATTTTTAACCTCGTTTTCTGGAAGAATAAGAGTAAATGGTCGGCCTGGTTCCGCCATCTTGGATTCTCCTCCAACACGTGCAAGACTACTATGTGGTCTCCTTCTCCTCTGTGGAGACATTAGCCTTAATCCAGGACCAGCTTGGAAATATCCATGTGGCCTATGCAAGAAGCCTGTGAAGTCAAACCAACGTGGTCTTCAATGTGACTCGTGTAACATTTGGAACCATGCGAAATGTATGGACATTAGCATACCATCGTACGAGTCCTTGGCAAATTCGTCCTGCCTATGGCTTTGCCCCAAGTGTGACGCTTCCAATTTCTCTGAGACTCTGTTCGGCTTCAACATTGGAGCTCTCAAACTCCTTCAATTTTCTTCCAAGTCAAACTTCGTCCCCAGTTGCTAAAACTCAACCAAGAAATTCCTCTACGAGTTCTGTGTTGGAACATGCTCGCAAGAGCTCACGACCACGCCATAAACAAGGCCTGAAGGTATTTAACATCAACTTCCAGAGCCTAAAGAATAAGAACTGTGAATTTCAAGCTTTCCTAGCAACTGAGAGTCCAGATATAGTAATTGGAACTGAGACCTGGTTGAATCCCAGTGTTAAAACCTGTGAATTCTTCCCTTCTAATTACTCAGTATTTCGGAAGGATAGACCGGATGGATATGGGGGAGTTCTATTAGCAGTCAAGGATCTCAGCTGTCATGAGCTTTACGAACTTAACTCAGACTGCGAAACAGTTTGGATTAAAGTCTCTATTAACAGAAGGAAACATGTATATATTGGAGCTTTTTACAACCCTGACAGTTCTTGCGAGGCACTTGATGAGTTAGACCGCTCCCTTTCAAAACTACAGAGGAAGTCTGGAAATTCAGTTATATATCTCGGAGGTGATTTCAACCTTGGAGGAGACATATGCTGGGAAACAAACACCATTGCAAGAGGAAGCCGTCACGTCACAGCTTGCGAGAAGCTACTGGAGATGTGCAGCATTTATAGTTTGGAGCAAGTGGTAGATAAGCCTACCCGTGGTGATAAGATACTTGACCTGCTCTTTACAACAAATAGCACCCTTGTTGACTCAGTACATGTCAAACCTGCAATGGGAGACCATGGATGTGTGGAGATACAAACCTTAGTTACACCAAAACTGGCACGCCCGATCAGGAGGAAGATCTTTCTGTATTCAAAAGGGAACTTTGTTGACATGAAAAGGGACCTACTAGAGTTTAGCTCTGTTTATTTCACAAACTTCACTGTTCGATCATTGCAGGAAAACTGGGACATGTTAAAAGGAAAACTTTCTTCTCTTATGGAGGAATATATCCCTGCTAAAATGTCCTCAAGTAGGTACAATCTCCCTTGGTTTACTCACAATCTAAACAAACTCAAAAGAAAAGTCCAAAGATTGTATAACACCCAGAAACGTACAGGTTTGGAAAGTGACAAAAGGAAATTTAGACAAACTCGGAAAGCCTATAGATATAAGCTAAATAAATCATATGGAGATTATATAAATAATTTGCTAGGGTCCTCTCAAAGAGAACAACCTAAGAAATTTTGGAGATTTGTGAAATCAAAAAGGCAAGATAACATGGGTATTAACCTACTTCATAACCAGCATAATATTGCTGTTTCAAATAGCCTAGACAAAGCAAATGTCCTCAATGGTTATTTTTTCTCTATTTTTACTAAAGAGGAATCCAGTACAGCACCAAGCTTAAATCCAAATTCATCAAGCCAAGAAATGGGTAAAATCATAGTCACCTCAAATGGTGTTCAGAAGCTTTTGAATTCACTTGATTCAAATAAGGCTGGGGGGCCTGATAAATTGCCAACTCGTATTTTAAAGGAATTATCCCAAGAGTTGGCACCCCTATATACACAACTTTTCCAACAGTCCTTAGATCAGGGAAAATTACCCATGGACTGGAAAATTGCCAATGTAGTGCCAATTTTTAAAAAAGGTAAAAGATCATCAAATAACTATCGACCCGTTTCCCTTACATCTGTTACTTGCAAAATCTTGGAGCATGTAATATGCCACCATGTTTGGCAACATTTGGAGCAGCATGGCATACTTAGCGATTTTCAACATGGTTTCCGTAAAAGGAGGAACTGTGAAACACAATTAATTATAACATGCCATGACTTGGTAAGCGCCATAAATCAAGGGAAACGGGTTGATGCTTTTATCTTAGATTTTTCAAAGGCCTTTGACCGAATGCCGCATAGACGACTTCTTTACAAATTAAGCTATTATGGCATCAGGGGTAGCTTGCTGACCTGGATGGAAGATTTCCTCACCCAGAGATCACAGTGTGTAACACTAGAGGGTGCAACATCCAGTCAATGCTCTGTTACCTCTGGTGTACCACAAGGAACAGTTTTAGGACCACTTTTGTTCCTGCTTTTTGTAAATGATCTCCCTCTAAATATCTCGTCAACTATTAGGCTTTTTGCAGATGACTGCCTTTTATATCGCACTATTGATGGCTCAAATGACAGCCTAGCTTTACAAAACGATCTTGATGCTCTAAATAGATGGGAGAGGGATTGGCAAATGGCCTTTAATGTGGAGAAATGCCACACTATGTGCTTCTCCACAAGCAGAGCGAAAATTCCAGACCATCCCTATATACTTAACAACAGGATTCTAGAGAGGGTTTACCATCACTCCTATCTAGGAGTACTACTCTCAGGGGATTTAAAATGGGATAAACACATCGCACAAATTACATCTAGTGCAAATCAGACCCTTGGGGTCATTAGAAGAAATTTTAGAACAGCCTCGGTAGACTGCAAGTCTAAACTCTATTGCAGTCTAGTTAGACCGAAGCTTGAATATGCAAACTCTGTCTGCTACCCGCATCTCCAAAAGGATAAACACCGCCTTGATATGGTGCAGAGGACTGCAGCCAGAGTTTGCTATAATAATTATTTGAGGGAGCCAGGGGTCGTAACAAACATGCTAAGAGAGCTGGAGTGGCCATCCCTTGAGGGCAGACGGACTCTCTCTCGAATGTCCATGTTCCATCAGGTTGTTTATGGAACTGTGGACATTGAGGGAGAACCCTTCTTGGTTCCGATGGACCGGCCTTCAAGGAATGGCAACTCCAAGCGCTTCCATAGAACACATTCCAAGTGCAACCAGCATGCAAATAGCTTTTTCCCGTGGTCTATAAATTTTTGGAACAATTTACCAGGTTCAATTACCAACATAAAAGAAAAGGGCAAATTCAAAGAGAAGCTTCAGCAGCATTTAATTGATAATGGCCAGTGGTTCTAGTATTCAAGTTATAAATTAATTAAGCTAAATTATTTAATTGAATTACTTTATTGAAAATTATTTTATAAATTTATTTTACAAATTATGAATATATTGTATAAGTTATGTAAATTATTCCAGATCTGTATATTTTTACCTTGTATTTATTTATACTGATGTGATACCGACATGGTTTTATCAGTTAATAAAGTAGAAGTAGAAGTAGAAGCATTATAAAAAAAAAAATTAAAACAAAGGCCCGATACTCAGGCAATGTACACTACTCAACCACTGACCTCGATGACGAGTGTCAATCAATTTCAATGACGTCATAGGTCACGTGACTTTAAAAAGCTTCAATATCCTATAAGCTTCCTATCCTTAAAACCCTGAAGGCCCGATACTAAGGCAATGTACACTACTCAACCACCGGCCTCGATGACGAGTGCCACTCAATGTCAATTACGTCATAGGCCACGTGACTTTAAAAAGCTTCAATATCTCCCATCCTTTAAACCCCAAAGGCCCGATACTCAGGCAATGTACACTACTCAACCACTGGCCTCGATGAAGAGTGTCAATCAATGTCAATAACGTCATAGGTCACGTGACTTTAAAAAGCTTCAATATCTCCTATCCTTAAAACCCTGAAGGCCCGATACTAAGGCAATGTACACTACTTCACCACTGGCCTCGATGACGAGTGCCACTCAATATCAATGACGTCATAGGTCACGTGACTTTGAAAAGCCTTAATATCTCCTACCCTTAAAACCCCAAAGGCCCGATACTTAGGCAATGTACACTACCCAACCACTGGCCTGTACAGGACCCGAAATGATCCCAGGACCCGAAACGATCCCAGGGCCCGAAACGATCCCCAAAAGTACCCCAACTGATCCCAGGACCCGAAACGATCCCCAAGAGTCCCCGAAATGATCCCCAAGGAATTACAGTAATAGACAACTAAATGAATGTGTAAGGATTGGCTTTCAGTTTTAAAAACATAGGAAACATTTAGCTTTGTTTGTGTTATTAAAAGGAAATTTACATTAACTAAGATTTAAGATTTAAGTATTAAGATTTTTATATACGACTACGGGGGAAAAACAGTGGTTGAGTCAGAAATTGGGGTCAACTAACAATTCCTGTGATAGTAATTCGAGGAGCCCGGCGTGGATGAATCGTTTTTAAATAACAAGCCATAAAAGAAAGTCTTTACAGATGGGACATGCTGCTTTACATAGGAAGCGAAATGTTTTAAAGTTATTTTTTGGCATGTTTTTTTTCGGTGAATGAAAGACCTATCATACGAGATCATGCCGGGGTGTACGCACGACTACATGAGGAAACTCAAAACTCACATAATATTGTTTTCACATCCTCTTAATATTTTGCATCGGTAGTAGAAGGGTTGTTCAAGTGTATGATGTTTACCGGAAATGAGATTTATAGTGTCGGAGTCATGTGTCGGAACCGCAAAATGTTAAGAGTGTGATGGAAGGTCGAAAGTTTGGTTGATCTGAGCAAAGCTGTGCTATGTTTATGCTATATTCCTTTCAGTAGCAATTTAAAGTTGTGTATTTGTTTTGGTCTCTGTTTATGGGTTTAACGCCGGGCAATGTAATAAATAGAAGTATTGTGTTGGAATTTAATATCTTTATGTCACGTTGTTTAGAAATCGAGTCGCTGTTAACCCTTTATTATGCTTCAATAATTGCAAGTATTTCTTCTGCTTTCCATTTGTCCATTACTGCAATTCCTTGGGGTTGATTTCGGGGACTCCTCGGTATCGTTTCGGGTCCGAGGATCAGTTGGGGTACTTTTGGGGATCATTTCGGGTCCTGGGATCATTTCGGGTCCTGTACAGGTCGGCGGGCCACGCAAAGCTGAAGGGGGAGAAGTCGCGTTAAGTTTGGCCAATCTTGGAATCCTCGTAAGAAACAACAAGGACCCGGATAGATGCAAGAACCAACTTAATCAACTCACGTCGGAACAGGGAATCGAACCCGGAGCCCAGTCATGATAGGCACAGGCAATACAGAGCGATGGGGACTCAGGCAGCCGGTATACAACTCCTGTTTGACTAAGGAAGGAAAGGGAGGAAGGAAGTTTTCCTTCCTTTCTTCCTCCCTTTCCTTCCGTAGTCAAACAGGAGTTTGGTTCCTAGTTGGTTCTTGCATCTATCCCATTTCCCATGGGAGTACACATGCTCCCTGACTACACGGAGAAAAACCTTCAGAGAAAGGTCGAGAACCAACTCAACTCACGTAGGAACCGGGACTCCAACTTGGGACCTAGCACTACAGACAGACACAATAGGCAGGAAAATATATCATCACAAACACCTTTACATAAACCAATAGTATTTATTTCATCATAGAGTTTTGTATCATACTTGCAGTATATCAATTAGCACTCGATCATTACATTGAATGACAAACGGAATCGGAGCGCACTTTGTAGTAGCATCCAAGACAAGCTTTGTAAGTTATATAATCTTAGTATAAGTAATATGATATAATCTTAGTGCCAACTTAGGGTGACTTGAGATGATTATGTAAAAAGTCTATCTAAAACGTTTATGAGAGAAATAAATATAAAAAATATCTACTTTACTTGTATAGAGTATCCACGTGTATGGCATATTTGCCATGCCTCATTTATCCTGCGTAGCGATAATGTCTGATGGCAGGCGTGACAAACCAAGTGCACAAGCCATCTGCCTCGTACCCAGGCGTCTCAACTTGGTAACACAACTTTCATGTCCTGCGCGGAATGCATCCTGGGAAGGATTATGCACGCCCGCCTTCCCATGAGCCTTTGCGGTCGGCCTCGCTTCGGGATGCGATCGGCTTCTTTTCAACGGACGCTGGACACGCCTGGATACGAGGCAGACGAACAACGCCCGCCCTATACATTTTCCTTATCATTACATTTTTTAAGAATGTTCATTGCAGTTTTCTTCCACGTTTAACAAATATAAACACCTTATATATACACCTAGTTCAAATAATGTTGTACTAGAAGAATCCAATATGTAACAACCCAAGTTGCTTCATGGGTAACGTAAAATGACAAAACCACGATTGTGAAAGCTGTTTTTGTGTCTAAAAGCCCGAAACAATTTTGCTCCAGTTGCTTGCACATCAGGGAGTTAACCTATAACAGCTAAGACATTTGCCGAGTTTCTGCATCAAGGAGGAAGACCTTATCGCATATCAGGGAGTTAACCTATAACAGCTAAGACGTTTGCCTAGTTTCTCCATCAGGGAGGAAGACCTTATAGTATATCAGGGAGTTAACCTATAACAGCTTAGACGTTTGCCGAGCTTCTCCATCAGGGACGAGCCATCACGTGGCATTCGGTTGATGAATTTTCCAGCCTCACTTTTCATGGTAAGCCTCATTTCTCAGAACGTCTAAAAAGGTTTGACATAAAATTATAAATAGTTCGTAACAAAATCCCGAAGAAGAAAAAGCTATGTCACGAAGGGGATGAGGTTGGGGTATTTTTATATAGCAATATAAGTTTGAGAAGAGGGGGGAGGGGGCATAAGTAACCATACTGGGTCCATGATCCACCTTATATTAATCTGAGAAGGGGATTTGGGCCAACATTAACGAGATTTTAGTCACCAGGACGAGGTGGGATTTGGGATAGATACTGGACAGGAATACAGGATTTAGACCCGAATATCAGGACTCTACATATGGCCTAGGGTGTAGAACTGGGTCATGTTTCATCCAACATGTACGACGCCATGTTGATTTGCGTCCTCTAAAAGCGTCCCAGCATGCAGTTCGCTTAATCAACTCGACCCAATCCCCAGCGCAACGTAAGAACAAACAACGTAACAATCAACGCAACGTAAAACCAGTTAGTAATTCCACTTGACAGCCCTTACCTCCTCGTCATCGCAATTATGTGTCCAGTGACCAAACACTAGAGTGAAAGGAATCAATCAGTTGGCTACACATAAACAAGCAGAACATTGCATTGACCTAGACATCAAAATAATAATAATCATCTAGATTAAAAAAATGTAGTAGCCCCCTCCCATATCAATATTTAATAAATAATAAGGAAATGACCAGTAGGGGTGTAGCTGTAGCCCTAATAGTTTCTTAATGCTGCTGTATTCCTCTGATATTTAGAGCCCTGCTTGAGCTTTAACCATTCAATGCCTGGTTTCTTGTTATTCCGCTTACCCTCACATATGGTACAATACGGCCTTTCTTCCGCACGGTTCCCGCCATGCTTCACGCCCTCCTCCTCGGGCGGCGGCCCGGAGCATTGTGTGGGACAGTCGTCTGTGTCGTGCAGATCGAACTCATCGCAGATATCGCAAAACAGACGCGGCTTGAAGCGCGGGTTGACAGGTTCGTCCAAGTCGGGTCTACAATAACAAGTTATGGCATTCACGTATGGCTACAGTGCTGAGTGGGAGTTTACTTTGATCATAATACTGTTACCAGGTGCGTACACAGGAAGGAGTGCAGGGTTCGCGCGCACTTTATCTTAGCGGCCAAGAAGTGGGTCATTTCGTATCAAGGAACCTTCATATACTATGCTTTTTCTATATGATACCTACGGTCCTACCTATAACCCCCTATCCCCCCTCTACCTCAGCCAATCCTGGGTACGCGCCTGGTTACAGCTCGATCTGTACACCGACAAGTACGGGTGGAATATCTATCGTATTCTGACAAATCACAAAAGAGAATTCAGACACTGAAACGTGGCAATGCTTGTGTATATTTGACTGCTTGAATCTCGTATGCGCTTGGTGGAAATAAAAAAAACTTGTATTCTAGAAAACAAGGAAATACAATAACGTGTGTGTCTGACTGGAAATCCCAACAAGCTTGACTGCGTTACAGCCGAAACTATGCCTAAGTATACTTACGAGAAGAGCAGACCGTTTCTGTCAGGAGCCTCACCCATCATAAAGGCATCGATTCGCTTCTGATTCTCCTCATTCTTGCGCTGAATAAGACACAGTTTTGGGGTTAAACACTTGAATACTAAGGACAGGTCAAATCACGATAAATTGCAAAAAGGTAATAAATTTATAATCATAATATAGGTAATGATATTCCACACTTAATATTTGAACGCTTGATCATTATCAGACCCCACCTTCAATGTTTCTTTGACTTATCTAAGAAAGTGTTATACGGGTTACTAGTTTTTTTGTGTGCATGCACCCGATGATGTGCCTGTGTTGAATCTTACCTGCAGGTCGACTATAACTGAATTGAGGAAATCCACCTAAAAACACACACACAAGAGACCGATACTAAATAACACACCGATACTAAATAACACACTGGCCCTAGATAATACATAATTGTATTAAAAAAACAACCAGACAACTTGTGGTATCGCCCGTTTTTTAATATGTTTACTTGTCCGCCCAAAGTCCCTGTGAGATTTATATAACACAACCCCCATCACCTATATAGAAAAAAGTGGGTGGAGCGAGAGATCTATTATCCTTGAAAAGTACACGGAATTCAATTTGAACGAATGAAGAAGAATAGTGGTGGAGAATGATGTTAGGGATTTCGGCAATGTCGAAAACAGTCAAGATCATATCCAGGTTTATCAAAAGACCTTCGAACTTCGAGCGGATGGGAATGGAGTGAAAATAGTACTTCTAGGTACAGGCTGTACCTTTACTCATAAGTTGAAGTTGCATAAAAAAACTAGATCATTTGCAAAAAAATCCCTTTTACGGATACCTGGTTAATTTGTATGTATTACGCTTGGGACAAGTTATAAGGAGATTATACGTTGTTTTGTAACGCACTTTTTCATATTTTGTTAAACTTTCTTAGGACAAGAGTGCGAGTGACTCAAGACCACTATCAAGAAAGATTAACTGCCTTCCACTAGTTTCAAGGTCACGTGACGCTAAGAAGCATTGGTAACCGCACCTGTGCTTCTGCGCTCTCCTTCTCGGCCTGAACCGCTTCCAACAGATCCTGCATCTCATCAAGTTTGGACCTCAGCTCATCTGACAAGAACAGCAATCAATAAAAAAACGGCAATTGGCTGTTGTTAACAAGGAGACGTAAGAGTTTACTTTAAGGTTATCCGTGTTCCTTAAAGAATGTCCGTCAACAGCCCCATTGTTATCGTTTATAAATGAAAATACAACGGTTTATTCGCAAGAAAACTTCAAAATAAGTCTGATACGTTATTGACGATATTTGATTGAAAATATCTTGGATACTCGCTTTAAATAGCCGATGGAAATGGATGCTTTTTGTGACTCGGAATTGAGCTAGAGTATAAAATGGCGGCGTGATTGGCCTTGCTTAAAGTAAAAGAGATGATGCTTCGTACCTGGTGAAGCGGGCTGATCGCTGGCTCCTCCTGCCGAAGAGGCACGTTTTTTCAACTCTTCAACCTGTATCTTAAGCTTTGCAAGCTCCATATTTTTGTCCTTCATCGCAATTCGAACTGATTCCAGTTGGGATTTTAGGTCAACTGAACCACTTGTCTCTCTAAAGATAAAGCAAAGGGGGGCAATCAAGGAGGATCAAGGAAAGGGACACGAGAAACAGGAATCCGTTCAGATGCTACAAGATGATGCTAAAAGTGACCAAAGCCTAAAGCCGCTGTCAAGGCAGATGATTGATGGCTCAGACGCCTTTTATAATGATGAATTTCTCAGTAACTCAGAAGGCGCCTTTTACCTCATTCGACTTTCATTGAGTTCCGACGTCAGACTTGATATTTCTTGTCGTGCTTTGGACAACTCTTCGTTTAACTGTGAAAAATTAAATGGGCAATAAAAACTCACTACTTGGCAATATGGATTGGCTTAATTGGTCTACGCGGCAGTCCTGGACTCCAGACAAATTGGAATGTGAAAAATGGTCTACGTGGCAGTTATGGACTCCAGACAAATTGGAATGTGAAAAATGGTCTATGTGGCATTCCTGGACTCCAAACAAATTGGAATGTGAAAAATGGTCTATGTGGCAGTTATGGACTCCCGACAAATTGGAATGTGAAAAATGGTCTATGTGGCAGTTATGGACTCCAGACAAATTGGAATTTGAAAACTAGTCTATGTGGCAGTTATGGACTCCAGACAAATTGGAATGTGAAAACTAGTCTATGTGGCAGTCATGGACTCCAGACGAATTGGAATGTGAAAAATGGTCTATGTGGCATTCCTGGACTCCAGACAAATTGCAATGTGAAAAATAGTCTATGTGGCAGTATGGACTCCAGACAAATTGGAATGTGAAAAATGGTCTATGTGGCAGTTAAGGACTCCAGACAAATTGGAATGTGAAAAATGGTCTATGTGGCAGTTATGGACTCCAGACAAATTGGAATTTGAAAACTAGTCTATGTGGCAGTTATGGACTCCAGACAAATTGGAATGTGAAAACTAGTCTATGTGACAGTCATGGACTCCAGACGAATTGGAATGTGAAAAATGGTCTATGTGGCAGTTATGGACTCCAGACAAATTGGAATGTGAAAAATAGTCTATGTGGCAGTCATGGACTCCAGACAAATTGGAATGTGAAAAATGGTCTATGTGGCATTCCTGGACTCCAGACAAATTGCAATGTGAAAAATAGTCTATGTGGCAGTATGGACTCCTGACCCCGAGTTATTCTTTACCTTCTCGTTGTTTTCTGAAGCTGCTTTGTATTGCTCCATGTCAGACACTTGCTCTTGAAGAAGGTTTCGCTGCTGCTCGAGCACACCCAGTTTTCTGTGCATAGAGTCCTTTTCTGACTGGGAATCACTCCTGACAAAAGGGGAACACATATGCATGTTACAAACAGGCTGACTGGCTGTTTAGGCTAGGGATCGTTGCAGTATGAAGGTTCATGTTGTTATCTTTAGAACGGAAGCCTTTACTTTTCTATATATCTTTAAGATAAGATTTAGTTTATGGTTGATGATTTCTTTAGTCTAGTTTGTAGCACATAAGATATCTAAAGAAATTTGTTGAAAGTCACACGCATGTTGTACAGTTTAGTTTCCAAAGTTTTTCAATCATCCGTGCTCTTAGAGTTATCTTGACTATATTAAGTATTTTGTAAATACTTACTTTTTTTTCACATTCTCACTCTTTTGGTTGATTGACTCATCTTATAAAATGTATCCAATTCTCACCGTTCCCTCTTGAATTGTTTTACGTTCATTTCCTTTCATGGTGGATTATAACATGGATTGCTGTTTGGTCATAGAGTACAAATGTACCAAGCAAACGGTTTAGAGTTCAATTTATAAATAATTTGCACGGGTTAGTTTTCCATAGCTCAAATTTCACGAGTCGTCTTTGCAACCATGTTAAACAGTTGTTTGGATGAGTTATGTCTGGCATTGAAAAGGTAAGAAAAGATCAAGAAAAATATATAAAAGAAATGTTAAAAGAGTATTTATGAAAAAAAAAAATATTAGGTTAGAATAGGCTAAATGTAAGCAACGCATATACTTGTGTTAATATTATGTATATATATAGTCCAATAAAAATATTTAAAAAATATTTGGCATTGTTGATAAACTTACAGTCTGGTCTGTAGTTGCGATACCAGGGAAAGCCCTTCATCGTGGGATGCCCGCAGCTGGGTCAGTTCCTCTTGTCTGCTAGTGGAGACTGCCTTCACTTCCTCAAGCTAAAAAAAGCATTACAATGATTAACAAGTATACAGGTGAGGTCAGGAGCCGATTGGCTAAGATGAAGATGAGATGAGTCATACGTCGTCAGATAGAGTACCTAGAAAATACCTAAACCTTGTCAAGTGACAAAGGAAATGTCGCTCTTTTTTGCGTGATGCTTAATGAAATAATAAATTAAAACCCTTCATAAAAACACTTGGGTGAAAACCTAGAATTAAAGAACCCATTAGGCCAAAATGTCTCAGTTATAGACCATTCAAAATACGAATTCACCTGTTTAGTCTAAAATGTTTTTAAGAAATTATAAAAAAAACTTATAAAAAAAACGAGAAATGACCATTTAAGGCGACTTACTACAGTACCAGAAGTTCGATACCTCTCCACCTCGCGCTTTTGCTACATGGGCGCATTGCACTGATTTGTAGATATAAATGCACTACATTACCAAGGAGAATGGAAGTTCATATATTCTGCATTTTTTTAAGGTAGGGCGTGGTCTCTCCAAGATATGACGTCACCCTACCTAATCTAATACCAATAATGCTACTTCCAGATCGCAAGTTTCAATAAAATAAACCCATGGAGCTTGAAGATACTATTGTTTTCCAATTGCGGGGTGATTTTGAACAATTTTCACATGAGCGTTTTTGAGAAAATTAACGATGTTGATTTTTGAGGTTTAATGTATATAATATTAACCCGTATTATTTAGACCACACAACTTCGACCAGAGAGGTAAATTGGACAACCAAACCTCTCTAGTATTTTGCTTAATACCTATATTCTAAGAATTGATGCCAAAACCGATTGAGAGTTTTTTAGATTGCGAGATTTCTTTCTTATAACGTTAATGATGCCTCGCCATCTTAGAGCGCTACCACTTCATTCGGCGCTGCAACAATAAAAATGCGTCCCATATCCAATCCCCACGAACCTTTTTTTTCCTAAATCGTTGACCGAATACTTTGATGACTAATTATCACGCTGTGTAAATTGAGCGGTCATTGAAAACATCCTTCATATCCTTTTATCTACCCTAAACGACGCATAATTCCAGCTCTTTTCCCTCGGACCTCTATGTTTTGGTCGTTTTCTATAGCTATTGTCTTGAGTGCGAAATGGAATGTGATTACACTTTGCTTGGTTGGTTTCCGAATCTTTTCCGACAAATGCAAATTTACAAGGTATGCTTATCGATCAAATGTCACACGTATTCGTAACGCCGGGATGCGTATACGGGCAAGAACAAACACAGAATCTCATTGCGTAGAGAAGGCGTTGGCTAAAGTCATCTTGAATACACCTTTATACATCCCAAACTTATCTGCCTATTATTTGGAAAAATTTAATATGTTGTGATGTGTAGCGATCCAAGCAAAACGTAGAGAAATATTTTTTGTATTCGATAAGACAGAGGATGTCATGAAATCAAATAAACAAGCCGCTCTCTACGCAATGAAATTCTGTGTCTGTTCTTGTCTGTTCTTGAAATACGCATCCCGACGTTACGAATACACAAAACAAAGAATACCAAGTTCATTAAAAAATATCGCATTGGCTTCGTGAATCAGCCGTGGAAATAGAGACTCCGATTGTTAATTAATGTTCCAACATGATCTCCGTACCTGTTTCTGTAGGGCCTGTAAGTCTGCCTGGAGTTTCTGCTGCGTTTCAATTTTCTCCTTTGATATCGAGTCCTGTGAGGACGCCATAGCTTGTAACTGCTCTTCTTTGACTTGCTGTAGCTGATAAGACAAGACAATGGGGGGATGAGATAAGAAGCCAAAAGAGCTATCAGAAATCTCATGGTGTCTCTAAGTGTTAGTGTGAACAGGGTATTAACCTAGTGGTCTCATGGTGTCTCTCAGTGATTGTGTGAACACAGTATTACCTTAGTGGTCTCATGATGTCTCTCAGTGATTGTGTGAACACAGTATTACCTTAGTGGTCTCATGGTGTCTCTCAGTGATTGTGTGAACACAGTATTACCTTAGTGGTCTCATGGTGTCTCTCAGTGATTGTGTGAACACAGTATTACCTTAGTGGTCTCATGGTGTCTCTCAGTGATTGTGTGAACACAGTATTACCTTAGTGGTCTCATGGTGTCTCTCAGTGATTGTGTGAACACAGTATTACCTTAGTGGTCTCATGGTGTCTCTCAGTGATTGTGTGAACACAGTATTACCTTAGTGGTCTCATGGTGTCTCTCAGTGATTGTTTGAACACAGTATTACCTTAGTGGTCTCATGGTGTCTCTCAGTGATTGTGTGAACACAGTATTACCTTAGTGGTCTCATGGTGTCTCTCAGTGATTGTGTGCACACAGTATTACCTTAGTGGTCTCATGGTGTCTCTCAGTGATTGTGTGAACACAGTATTACCTTAGTGGTCTCATGGTGTCTCTCAGTGATTGTGTGAACACAGTATTACCTTAGTGGTCTCATGGTGTCTCTCAGTGATTGTGTGAACACAGTATTACCTTAGTGGTTTCATGGTGTCTCAGTAATTGTGTGAACACATTATTACCTTAGTGGTCTCATTGTGTCTCTTAGTGATCGTGCAAACACAATATTACCTTAGTGGTCTCATTGTGTCTCTCAGTGATTGTGCGAACGCGGTATTACCTTGGTTGTTTCATTGTGCGCTTCAAGGAGCTTCTTGTGCTTGACGTTCAGGTCCTCGTACTTGCTAAGGATGTCCGCAAGCTGCTTCTCGGCCTCACTCTTGGCTACATCAGCCTGACCCCTCTCGGCAAGAGCGGAGTTTAGTTTTGACGAGATCTGAGATACTTCAGACTCTTTCGCCTTGATTTCTGTCTCGTACTTGGACTGAAGTGCCTGAAATAATCACGTCCAATAACATTAAACAACAAATTAAGAGCAGCGTAAAGGTGGAGGATCAGAGAAATTGTATGGACATCTAAAACTTAAAATTAACTTTAACAAATTTACGCTTGACAATATCTAAAAAGAATGTATAAATTTATCAAATATAAAGCAGAGTTTACACAAGACACCAAAGTGAAAGTGAGTTATCAAAGGGAACGGAAACGGTCACCAAGAGAGACGACATGGCAGGTGCAAGGTTTGGAGGTTCCATGAAAACATAAGAGAGACCATGCGGATGGTGTTACTCCAAGGAGACCTCTGATGGAGCAATGGCGCATTATCGACAACTTCCTTGGAGTAAGTAGTCAATTGTTCGGAATGCTGGGAACGTAGAAAGCCATATAGGATATCAAGAGCTTCAATAAAGCAATTAATGCATGTGTAATAAAAAGTAGGAGAAGGCTATTTTAAATGTTCATTCAAAAGAGCTTTCTTGGATCAAGAAGTCAATAATTCGAAAATATAGGGTACGTTGTTAAAGCATTTAGGTTAGTTCCAACACCAAAAACCTTTACTGAAACAATTAGTGTGCAAAACATCATAGGAGGTCAATAAGAAAACACGAGTGTTTGTATTCATAATAGAGAATTTCTAGGAAATGAATGTACACAGGAGGCATTGTAGGATAGTAGTTTCAATGAAATAATAGAAGTATTAGAATAAGAAGACCAAAGTCTACAACTTCCGGAAAATGTCGGTTACGTTGAATTCATTAGAACCATTTCTATCATTCAGCCAGTCAAACGGAGACCTAATACAAATGGACTATACGTCACAAAGTTAAGATATCGCGTACGAGATAGATCGTGCCAAAGTTGTAGGTAAGTTCCATATTGTTCAAAGCTACCCAAAGTGATATTCAAGTTTGTTGAAGATTGCGTCCGAATTCGTACGACATTCCAAGTGGATTCAGGTCATGTCCAGAATTGTAGGCGACGTCCAAGAAAAAGAAGATGCGAGATTTCCCAAGGTACGTCTGAAATTGTACAGAGCGTCTTAGTAGTCATGTACGGGAGTGTACAAGATGTGACGTTAATAAAAGAGCCGGACATTATTTCGTTAGCTTGATCACCATCAGTCCCACAAGTTTCTTCTCTACCTTCAAGTCATCTCTCTCTTTCTCAGTTTTCTCTTGCAAGCCTTTGACGCTTTTGAGCTCCTTGTAGACTGTTTGAAGTTGTGAGTTCTTTTCCTCTATGTCGGCTTTGGCATTGGACAACTCAACGGTTTTAGACTGTACGGATTCCTACACAGATAGAAGAAAAATGTGCACCGACAAATGGTTATCTAGTTTACCAGATTGACAAATATCTAGTATGCCATCATATTGATGGCAGTTTAATTTTCAGCAGAAAAGTTTATTTTTATTTTCCTTATAATACATTTAGCAGGTTATATGAGTTACATATAGTCAGAGTTACAGTTATCATTTAATTCTTTAGACAACCAATCCATCAATGATTTTGTTGTTCCTCCCCCCCTAAATACAGTATCTATTGGCGTTTACCTATTTCCACGACCACGATGTCTCTTCGCAGCTTTTAAACACCCAAGTCTACCCTACCTTTCTACGATAAGCATGCACTACCTTGTAGCTATCTCGCTCTTTAGAAACATTTTTCAATGTTTCCTGCGCGGTCTTCAGCTCTTTTGATAGTACCCGTAGCTCAGACACCTTCTCCTCAAAGCTTGACTTCAATGCTGACACTTCCTGGAGGAGGTTTTTCTCGCTTACCTGCGATTTAAAAGTGTCCATTAGAACATGTCACAATGATAACTCCAACGTCCAATTCGCTTTTCAAAATTGAATTAAACTAGGGTTGAGGCTTCCAAAATGGGGTCTGTAAGTTAGGCAGCTAAAACTAAGAATTCTCCGAAGTTCCAAACTCAATTTCGAAGAAAGCACTTCAATTTGCCAACGGGCACACCAGGGCATTGATGATATTTTCCTATCGAACGATGCGATCGGTACTATTACAGTCAACTTTCTCGAGGTTAGTAGAACTGTCCGCTGTGCAAGAAAAGTCTACCAGCTGAGACAAAAGAAATTGGGGTGCATCACGTAAAAGGGATACGTGTCTTACAGTTAGTAAGCGGAATTTCACAAAAAACACATTTTTTTATAGATTTCCGTAGTATGTACTTTTAGTACACCACGGTATTCGGAAGATTTCATGATCAAAATGAGATGATAAAAGGTGTCCGTAGTCTCCAAGATAGTCTCAAATAGCATCAAAACCTGAAAAAATAGAGTGATGCAACTTACAAGGAAACTACTTTCAAAATTTTGGTGCCGAAATTCTATTCCTAAAAATTAAACATTGTTTTCCGTGATACGCAATATTACCAATATATTCGTCATTTCATCGAACCAAACTGAATTACAAGGTGCTCAATAAGAGTTTGTATGGATGGCAAATGGGGATATGAGATGATCCGAAAGCCCAGAATTGTCAACTTACTAGAAGTGTCTTTTAGAGGAGAGTTGACAGCTTATGAAAGCTAATCCTGAACGTTAGATTTGAATAGTACCTCAAGAGTTTCTTTCTCTTTGGCTGTCGTCTCGAGTAATGTTTTGAGAGAGGCGAGTTCCTGTGTAATAGCATGCAGTTGGGATGTCTGTTCGACAAGCTGTGTCTTGAAGGTTGATGTCTCTGACTGCTGCGCGTTTTCGTGTTCCTGAGAACGTAAACGAGTAGCAAAGACATATTTTTGCTTCAAGACGGACTAAAATATTGATGTAGTTTGAATTTGTTTAAAAGTGCGCAATTCCCTAGAATGCGCACATTAAAATAAGTAGTCAGTACGAGTATTAAAGGCAATTAGTGATTGAGTATGACGCCCACTACCTCGGCCATTATAGCAAATCGATAATTAACCAATAATTAGCTTTGATTGACATAAGCCTCACAACAAGGAGGGTATAATCATACTTTGGCGCGAACCGAAGCACTTCTTCGCCATGCAATCAAAATCAAACCTCTTTTTTCCTTTTTTTTTAACCTTGTAGATGGCACAGTGAGAGCAACAGCAGGGAAAAGGAGAGAGGTCGGGCTGGTGACAAAGGAAGCTAAGCTCGCAAACCAGAAATTAAGTCTACAGACTTCAATACCTTGTAAAAGTCGCGCTCCTTTGCTGTTGAATCCTGTAATATCTTCAGTGCTTCCAGCTCCCGGGCTAGTTTTGCGATTTGGGAACTTTTGTCCGTGATTTGACCTTGTATTGCTGAAACTTCTATGTCTTTTGCATCTGCGAGCTCCTACAATAAATACAATTAACCATTTTCAGCAAGACAATGAAAGAGTTTACGAAAAATAGCAAATTCGTAAAAGCAGTAACAGGGGCAGAGAGTAATATGCTGTAATGGAAAAAACCTAATGCTTTGCTATCTTCAATCAATGTTCCCTGGATTATTAATCATTACCTTTAATTATTGCCTTACCTTCATCAGGTCCCGCTCCTGTGAGAGTTCCTCCATCGCTATCTTCGTCTCTTCCAGTTCTTTGGCAAGCCTTGTGACGTCAGAGGTCTTCTGCTTCAGTTCTGATCTTACTCCGTCCAGTTCTTTTTGCCTCGAGACTTCAAGCTCCTTAGGGAAAGACATTATAAATATAGCAGGAAATATTGATTGTGTACGAATCAAGAAGCGGAGGATGCTGGTAGTTTTTTTTTTTTTTTTACTTAAAATGGACAAAGGATTCGTTTTTGCAATAGCTGATGTGACTGATGGTTTTGTATCATGTTCCCTTTCCCAAAAGTTCCTGTATCCTGCCAGGCGAGACTTCATCCAGCATTAAGAGCAAGGTTAAGGGGCTGTGAACCACCTCCCCCATCCCCCCTGCCCCCACACCTACATACAATCCTTATTGCTCAAAGCTGTCATTACGTGTACAACAAGCCCTACGGCATGTTACAAGAGCAACAAAGATTATCTTTAGGCTTTCCAAAATACGGTCACAATACAAACAGCAAGAGCCTAATTACTTCTCTCTCCACTTCCGCTTTGTGTTGGAGTATCTTCATAGTGTTTAGCTCTTCTGATACACGCGATAACAGCATCGCCTTTTCCTCACCCTCATTCTGCGTCGACTGTTGCATAGACTCTAGCTCCTTTCATAAAGAATACAGGTTGACAATATAAGCTGCTTTTCCTTACAAGAAAATGGTGCGGGGTCCCTAGGGCCCCTTTGATTCCAAAACCAGATACGATTCAGGGAAATTTATACAGTGAAACCTGGATTTTACGCTATGCCTCGGGGGAAAGAAAATGTATCGTAGAATAGAGGTATCGTCGCAAAGAGGTCCTCGATTTTACGATATAAAAGAAAATCCATTGAAAATATCGTTGTAGCGAGGTCGGGTTAATTATCAACTTTTACAAAATAATAAAACTGTAACTCTCTGTAAGAACGTTATCTGTTTTGAACAAGCCCTGTAAAGTCAAAAAATAGATTAACTGTAGTTTCCTAGTTGTCTTGAGTTTTTCTCTCTATGTTGATAGACAGAATCAGTAATATCGTTGTATCGAGGTCAAAATTACTCTCAGGAGAACAGATTTGTATCGTAATATCGAGAATATCGTTGTAAAATCGAGGTAATTTCTAATACATTTCACTGTATTTCCGCCGGAATAAAAGAATGCCATTGTAAAATGGAGGTTACCGTAAAATCCGGGTTCCACTGTGGTAAGCTTGTACCCCTTTGAGCCATTCACTTCTACATTTAATCTTTGCTAAACAAGTTGAAGAGGGGGCTTCGTTTAATTCATGTATTTCAATTAAAGTCCTTTGCACACCTTCATCCTCTCAAAATTTAATGGCCAGGGTTAGTTTGTCTGAGATTAGCCTATTTCTATATTATACCATTGCTTTACAAAGTACTACTATTTTAACCCTTATCATACCTTCATCCTCTCAAACAATAAATCGAACAGTTGGGCTTGTCTTTACGTCTATATTGTATTCGCCCTCATGTGATGTATGCATGTATTTTATTGGAATCCCTCGCATACCTTCAGGCGTTCCCTCTCTGTCTGGACGTTCTTTAGCGCCATCTTGGTGGTACTGAGCTCGCTGGTAAGCTTATCCAACTCTGCATTCTGCCGCCTCAATTTCTCGTCTAATGCCAGAACTTCTTTATCTTTGGTATTTAAGCTTTCCTTTATCAATATTAACAGTACACCATGGCTGTTAACAAAACTTGTAGCGCGATATAACGACGATATTGATCCTAGTGATAAAAATCTGATCTCTTTCTGGTTAAGTCTTCTAATTACTATGGTAGTATATTATGCATGATAAACCATATTTTCTCTCCGCTTATCTAAAATACCATTTCTTTATGACAACCCCGAGTTAACACGTACGTCAGTAAAAGGGTGGGAGTCGCGTGTGGTGCAATACCGGGTCACACTCTTAACTGCCATCCACCAATTCAATGAATTGGTCAGCGCTTATATACATAAAGTGGTTTTCAAAAACCCGTGAAATACTATTTAGTTTATTTAGTATTAATACACTGTAATATCTTTGTTTTCTTTTGTTCTGGCTTGACTATTACACTTTAACAACTATATTTTGTTGCACGGGATTTTGAAAAGCACGGGATTTTGAAAAGAACATTATTCAAGGAAGGGATTGCAAAGATTCTGGAGGACATGATATCATTTATATGTCTAGATATTGTAAAAAACAATTATGCGCATTCATTAGCTTCAGTAATCATCTTCAAACGCTTCATTTGGGTCTCCAATGGCGGGAATATATTTGAATCGGAACGTGGAATAAAAGAATGTAGACCAGCCGCTTTTGTTATTATTTACAAAAAAAACATTAATGGTCAATTGAAAAGAAGCTAATCGTTTAAAGTAGTCGGTGGCACTGAATGCTTTGTGTGACAGGATAAGCGGGGGTGTATAATGGTAGTAACACACAAATGATGTTAGTTCTATGAATGCGGTTATAGAGGCGCTCTAGGTATACAGAAACACCGTTGAAATAAGAAAAAAATATTTGGGTCTACCAAGTATTTGAGAAAAATATATATTTGGTCTATCAAGCTAAATCACTCTTTTGATGCAAGTTTTATAGATGCATTGATAAGGCAACGTTATTTGAATATAAAGTCATTGGGATCTACCTTCAGAATATTTTAAGTGCTCTTATGGTTCTAGTTATACGGATGCATTATGGATGCAGTTAAAGAGGAGTTCGCGTGGATACGGTAACGTTTCTTGAATAAATCATCATTTGAGTCTACCTTCAGGTTATCTCGCTCCTGGGATGTCCTCTCCTGTAGTCTCTGAAGTGTCTCCAAATCTTTAGTCTGTTTCTCGCCCAGTACGGTTAATCTATTGAGCAAATCTCTCAGCTCTGTCAGTTCTGTGTTTTTATCGCGCCCATTTTCCTTTAAAGAGCAAGGTACTCTAGTTACTCTAGTTAAACAACATACTCTAGTTAAAATAACTTCATAATAGGATGTCGATTTTAAGTGAGGAGGACCCGAACGGTGGCAGTGAGTCTCTGTAGATTGGACGCCGTTATACGATTCAACTCACAGGTCTCTGGTGTATAAAAGCAGGAAACAAAAGGATTCAACAGCGACCTGACTTAAACCGACTTCTTTAAGGAAGGACCACAGCCAGTTCACTAAATATAAATCTGCGACGCATTGATTGTATTCATCCCTACGCTTTAGCAAGCTCCACTTACTCTTCCTTAAATCTACCTGTTCCTTATGAAGTTCGGATGACACGCGTTGCAACTGTTTTCTCTCGTGTTCTAGGTCCTCCATAAGCTTGTCTATCGTGAAAGCTTCGCCTTCCAGCTGTCGCCTCAAAGATCCCACTAGCTCTGTATTGGCTTTGTCACTTTCCTTTAAATGGCAAACATCACAGACTACATAAGATTGAGTACCGAATAAAGGGAAGCCAAAAGCAAAAAATGGTGCTATTCTTCGATTGTACGTTCATATGCGATTTGCTTTTTCTAACTCATGTCCATTTTTCTGTTAGTATACTAGTTCATTTGGTATTGAAGGTAATAAAGGTAATGCAAGGCACTAAAGCAGGGCATTAACGATGAAGAATAAAGTGACAATAAAATGATGACATAAAAGTTATATGACTTCTGCTACTAACACTATACTTTTCCAGGAATAAGCTACATGTTGTTTTGGCCACTTAGGACTTTTGTCACCATCATTTATTAGTGTGTTAGCATCAGCACCATTAGTTTAAGTTGGTATATAAGCTTGATAGCGTGGAACTTGGCCTATAATACTTTGAATGGTGGTTGATATCTTACTTGAGAATCTTCAAGAATATCATCTATCGTGCAATGACTAACAATCAGCTTGTTAGCACGGGACTTAACATAAAGGTACCACCCAATGGTAACGATGTGTCTTCTTAGAAATTACAAAAAATTTGTGTAAGCTGATAACACTTCTTAAAAGTCAGAGTTGAAACTGCTACAAGATAGAGATATAGAAAGAAAAAAAAAAGCGTTATAGTTATTTATGTTGATTAACCTTCACTTAACCCTGTGAAGAGTTATACCTGGATTGTCATCTATGCAGATTATCCTTTACTTCACCTTATCAAATGTTACTGTAAGGACAAGTATGTTGGAGTTGGGACGAGTATGTTGGAGTGTAAGTTTTCTTAGTAACGATAGAGTGGATGAGACATTGTTTCCAAAAACAAAACACCTTGGATACCTTCAGCTGGTCTCTCTCCTGAGAGATGGCCTCCACATCCTCACGAAGCTTATCCAGTTCCTTTTGTCTCTCACCCAGCGAGGACGTCACGTCCTCTACTCTAGACTGGACTTCCTTAAGCTCCGATTGCTTAGACCTTTCCAGTTCCTTGAAAATATTATCACAAATTTGGCTATCCTATACTACTTTAAAAAGAACGTGTGATACTTGTCCTACAAAACATCTTGTCGTCAAGAGGGTCTAACGGGTTACTCCAATTATGCTCGTAGCTGCTTGTATCTGTCTTGACGTTTTCACTGTTTACGACTTATTTTAATTAATTTTAAGTATGTCGCTCATCATATTTAAAGCAAATGCTTACATCACCTTAAGAAAAAATAAACTGAGTGTTTAGACCTGAGGATTATCGTGAGGTACGGACTTTTTAGTGAAGTCGATAATTTGGCACAGAAGTGTTTACTTAATTTTTTATTGCCACAATTTAAACAATATTCACCTGGGCTTTTTGCAGCTCTTGTGAAGCCGTTTCTAACGCTACTGTCGAGTCCTGTAGCTTGGCGTTCATTATATTTATCTCCGAAGTCTTGCCTTTAAGCTGACCTTGTAAAGACTCTACCTCAGCTTCCCTAGTCGATAGACTCCCCTTTGGGAAGAGCACAATCACGTACAATCATAATAAATATAACAACAAGAAATAACAATAATGGCACTACGGAAATAATGAAACCATCTCGTATGTCTCGATATCGTAAGGGTTGCATTTGTCTTAGTCCATTTTTGCGGCTTAGTCTTAAAGAGACATGGTCGTTGGCTTTCGTAGAAGAATTTAGTTGAAGTGTCTGGCTTAATGTTAAATCAAATGCATGGTACGATGAAGGCACTATATTCCCCGAGTTAGATAGATGGTAAAAACATAGTAATATGTAGAAAAGTCCAACGTGTCGAGTTTCGTCAAAGCACCGAAGAAGTTTGTAGAAAAATCATTTTTCGTTGAAGAAGTCTATTTGTTGAAGTTTCCGTTTTGTGTTATACCTTAAGCTCCGTGAGCTCTTTGGCGGCTTTCTCGTTTTGTTCCTTTATCTTCTCGAGGTCTACTTTTTTGCTTTGAAGTAGTGATGTCATCTCTTCTAAATCGCTTCTGACTCGCATCAGTTCAGACTCATTAGAAGTCTGTAGCTCCTTCAAATTCAGCACCCATTAGAGTTGGGGAAGGAACACTTTCCCACGAATAACTGCACAGAAGGGAACTCGAGTGCTATCAAATTGGGTTTACATTCGACTTTTGCTTCGACTCCTGCACTTAATACTGATGTGAATTGAAGTTTGCATAATATAATAATTCTAAAATGTTCGAGTTTGGTTTTACGATAAGTTATTGTTTAGAAGAAGAAAAAAGATGGCTAAAAAGACGAGAACGAGGTCGAACGTGTGAAACAATTTCCTCAATAGAACCTTTTATAAAGACGAATTTGTAAAAACAATGCAAACATTTCACTGAATACATGAAGGAGTGACTACGTCATTCTATTGATAGGGATAATCGGAGTAAGTTCTCAGAACAAAGGCAGATGTTTAAAGTAGTTTCCGAGATGATGCTCCAAAATTAGTACAGGTCTCGTGTGCCAGAGATTCCAAGAAGGGTTCCAAGCAAACACAAAGCTACATGAAAGATTTTAAGAAGACATTAAAACAAAGTAAAGTCGTAGTGGCGTGAAGGGGGTTCAGCTTGGTATGGATGTACATTGTTCTCTCTTTTGAAACTACAATCGTCTTCTACAAACGCTCCCCAAAAATACGTTGTCTTACCAGTTGTGTAATGGAAGACAAATTGGTACTGTTAGTAAGTGTACCCGGTTAGCAAGATCAGAAACAAACGAGGGACCTTAGCCTCATCTCTCCTTTCAAGAAAAATTCCAAGAGGACAATTAAAATGTGCTATTGAGAGAGGAAAGGTGTCTAGTAATCTCTATTATAGGACCATCGCAACATTCCGAGACGAAGACAAATTAGTTGCGGTGATGGTGAAGCGAAGATGATTAGTATAATCAAGTGGAGTTTCCAAGAAAGATTCCAAGAAAGCTTTCAAAAAGGCAGATACGTTATGGTGAAAAACAAGGAAAAGTCGCAGAGGTACAGCGCAGACGGTTAGAACGATGAGATGTACCTTTATCTCGTCTTTCTCTTGCGAGACCTTCCCAAGGTCCGTCTTCGTTTGATGCATCTCTTGCTGAATTTGACCAAGCAGCGAAGTCTGTTCCTCTAGTTTTGACTGAAGGGCTACGATTTCGGATTCCTTTTCTCGCGCTAATTTCTATCAAAAGACCGGAAATTGTAAATGGCTACCCTGAAACCTTGGAAATACCTAAAAAGGCAATGCAATAAAAGCGGTAATCTCACCTCTAGCTCAGTCTTGTGCGCTGTGACGAGGTCGGCTTCTCGCTTCTCGCTCGCCTGGATTTCCGTTTTCTATAACATAAGAGCGGAAGCCGTTGAAAATGCATACAGATAAATACAGTTAATACAGTCGCATGAAGGACACCCTAAAAAGAACGTAAAAGGTGTCCATCAATTAAACTGTACGCTCACACCAGTGGCTGTATTGGACTCTGTGTAAAACAGTCTACTAATTATTGTTTGCACACTGCACTATAAATACCAGTTCAGTTAACGTCTCCGACGTTAGCGCAACTACTCTGTTTCACATAGTCGTACAACATACTTTTCAAACTTGCGTCGATTTATAACTTGTCTAGACCACTCCCAGACAGACCATCTAGTTTTTCTACAGCTTGTCTGTAGCCTTTCTAGTTATCTTTAGATCAGATATCTTACTCACGAGGTCATTAATCTGGTTTGCCAGGTCCTTCGTCTTTTCGTCGTGTGACTTTGATAAAGTTTCCACCTCCTTGGAATGAGAACCCTAACAAATACAGAATACTTAGAGAGGGTTTAAAGGCGCTCTGTAAACCGCTAGCAGCTATAAACATAGTAGTAGAAAAAAAAACATTTCATTTGCATCAGCGTATCTACGATCAACTTGGAATTTTCTGTAATTTTAAGTCTGTAATTTTAAGCGTAAATAATGCAAAGGCCAACAGTAAAAAAGATTTTGGCAGAGTCTTGGGCCGGGTTCCTGGAAAGCAGGTTAATGCTAACCCAGGGATGAATGCTCTTCTTATCCAAATGTCAAGGTAACCATATTTATACTTTGGTTAGCGCTAACCTGCTTTTAGGAGCCGGCCGCTGATGACTATTATCTCAGAAAATATACTTTTAATGAAATTAATATTTTCATGTTTAGTATTTGTAGACCACAAACTGACATCGCGAGACATATAACAAATACACTTCACATGCCACTTCCTTTATTGGTATTGATACGGACTTCTCCACAGTGTTTACAATCAAGAGTTTAAGTTAGTGTGTAAGCACTGTTGAGGATGGAAGTAAGGTGCCATCGGCCAAAGCGATACGTTTACGTCTTCTATGCAGGTTAAAGCGCATTGTCACCATTTACTTCCGGTCGATTACGTAACAATCTCCGATGATTTTTTTAACGGAAAACGCGGAAACTATTTCTTACAAGTAAAAGCAGTGTGTCGATTGGATGGAATGGGAGTTTCTTTGAGGATGTGACTGGAGCGGATGGCCTGTTAAATAGCGCGGATTCTAATAGATTATTTTGTCTCTTGTCGGTTGAGGTTTCCATCGGCCCTCCGGAAGAGAGCTGGTGACAATGCCGCTTTAATAAAGTGCGCTGGCCTGACTTGATGCTAGAATTGCCGTCTCACCTTTGCATTATCAACAGCTTCTGTGAGTCTCTTGATAATGATCTGGGCCTCAGACGAGCTACTTTGTAACTCTTCTAAAGATCTGTGTAGGAAAAAAAATATAATAAAACTTTATAGCGCTACCAGTAAAACCGGTCGATTAAGGGTATTTGATAAACTACAAGGGCACAGGAATAAAGGAACATTACAAGGGCAACTGGAATATGGAGAGTACACTTGTAAAAGTGCATAATAAGGGAAACATAACGGCATAAGGAATATGGGGAACATTACAAGGGCAACAGGAATATGGAGAGTACACTTTTACAAATAACATAACAGGGGCAGAAGGAATATAGAGAGTATACTTTTACAAGTAACATAACAAGGGCAAAAGGAATATGTTGAACATTACAAGGGCAACAGGAATATTGAAAGTACACTTGTAAAAGTGCATAATAAAGGAAACATAACGGCAAAATGAATATGGGGAACATTACAAGGGCAACAGAAATATGGAGAGTACACTTTTACAAATAACATAACAGGGGCAGAAGGAATATAGAGAGTATACTTTTACAAGTAACATAACAAGGGCAAAAGGAATATGTTGAACATTACAAGGGCAACAGGAATATTGAAAGTACACTTGTAAAAGTGCATAATAAAGGAAACATAACGGCATAAGGAATATGGGGAACATTACAAGGGCAACAGGAATATGGAGAGTACACTTTTACAAATAACATAACAGGGGCAGAAGGAATATAGAGAGTATACTTTTACAAGTAACATAACAAGGGCAAAAGGAATATGTTGAACATTACAAGGGCAACAGGAATATTGAAAGTACACTTGTAAAAGTGCATAATAAAGGAAACATAACGGCAAACGGAATATGGGGAACATTACATGGGCAACAGAAATATGGAGAGTACACTTCTACAAGTGCAGAAAATGGGAAACATAACAAGGGCAGTAGGAATGTGGGACACATCACAATGGCAGCAAGAAATAAATGAAGGTTCATGAGGGCATCAAAATAATTGGGAGCATGTACGAAGAAACTGTGTCCAATGCTAACAATTACCTGTCTTTAACTCGCAGTTGTTCGTTGAGATAAGCAAGGCGCTCTGAGCTGTCACCAGAGTTCTTTAACAGCTCAGCAATTTCATTCTCCTAAAAAGCAGGTGATGTCAGAGTGTTGAATAAGTTATCAATAAAAAGTTCATTAGGCAACAAGTTTAAGAGAAGACAGAAGGCCAGAGTTCAACAGACATTTAGTTGTATTTAGACTCTCTTACCAGGCCCGTAGCCAGGGGGGGTTCAGGGGTTTTAGGAGAACCAACCCACTTGACTTAAGGTCCGCTTTAACCCTTTCAGGCCTAAGTTTCAAGAACTGACAAATGACCCCCTGCCCTGAATTAATTAACCTCACACAACTCAAGTTATAGTCACCTTCAAACATTGCTTTATTGTAAGGAAACTACTGATTATTGTAGCTAACAATATAGAAATTGCTTACTCCCCTTACTCCTCTCAGGAGAACCAACCCACTCAACTCAAGGTCCGCTTTAATGAAGAAAAATTTTGTTCCACTGCGAGCTTGGGTGAGCTACCTAAGAGACAATGGCCCGCTAAATGGGTAAACGAACCCCCCCCCCCCCCCCCCCACTCAAAATTCTGGCTACGGGCCTGCTCACACACACAAAACTAGAAAATTATACACCCATAACCACTGTAAATAATATAAAAAATGGCATCAAGTTAATGCTATCCTAGACACAGCTACCAAAATGAAAGAAAATATTCTCAATATTTAAAATATCCAGTTTGTCTATCTTATTTAGTATTAGTTATGAATGAGTTATATGTGCTTTTGAAGAATAAATCAATCCTAGATGGCGCCCTCTGAGGACTTGACTTTGTCCTGGGTATTAATTAGATAACATAAACTAAGCTGGAATAGATAATAAGACCACACGCGGACATGGCCCCAATTTTCCTCTGTGTCATCACAGAATTATGCTATCAAAGCCTTGTGGATGAAAAAAAAAACAATACAACTGATTGTCTGTAAGTGATTTTAAAGGTCAACAATCATATTTTCTATTTGTTGTTTTGTCAATCATGATCCCATACAAGAATCGGATCTGTGAGTAATATAGGATTAATAAGAGAAACTAATAAGACGACCAATCATGATTACTTAGCAGACTACATTTCCTTGTTCATATTTAAATTCAGTGCATGTGACATTTGCCAAGTTGATCGTATGCAGCTCTAGTATTTTGAGAGATCACTGTGTCAGCACTTTATTCATTGGGCTTATCTTAATGATAAATGGGTTCTTATTAAAAGCATCTTGTGACCTTCAATGCTGGACACCATGATAGCAGTAATTAGTAAGTAATGTGTCCACACAAGGTCAGGGGGTATGGGGCATCAACAACCTTCACATCATCAACCGCACTTATTGAAGAAAGCCAATCAATGGCGATTTAATGCTCCCGAAGAATACAGTCACACAATGTACCCATTTCTATCGGCTAAATCAAGTAACTGAATTACTTTCAATCAAATGTTGTTCTCAAGTATCAAACTTGTGCAGTTTTTCAATTTTTTTTGTCATTTGTCAAAATGCAATAAAGATTCCAAACATAGTATTTGTAACTGTTCAAGGTTTCATGGTTCTCTGTATGTACAAGATTTCAAGCCTTCTCTTACAATTAGATTGCTTTCACATGTAAAAAATAAAAGTGGTTTAAAATCGACATTCTTTGAGAGACTAACCGGCCTTTTTAATTAATTAACAGACTATTCAAATACATTTGGACAAAAACTATGACTCTAAAAGTTGTACCACTGTATTTTAGTCATTCTTATCATCGCCAACCATAACCAAAAACACACACAAAACTAGAAAATTATACACCCATAACCACTGTAAATAATATAAAAGTTAATAATATCAAGTTAATAAATGCTATCCTGGACACAGCTACCAAAATGAAAGAAAATATTCTCAATATTTAAAATATCCAGTTTGTCTATCTTATTTAGTATTAGTTATGAATGAGTTATATGTGCTTTTGAAGAATAAATCAATCCTACATGGCGCCCTCTGAGGACTTGACTTTGTCCTGGGTATTAATTAGATAATATAAACTAAGCTGGAATAGATAATAAGACCACACGCGGACATGGCCCCAATTTTCCTCTGTGTCATCACAGAATTATGCTATCAAAGCCTTGTGGATGAAAAAAAAAACAACTGATTGTCTGTAAGTGATTTTAAAGGTCAACAATCATATTTTCTATTTGTTGTTTTGTCAATCATGATCCCATACAAGAATCGGATCTGTGAGTAATATAGGATTAATAAGAGAAACCAATAAGACGACCAATCATGATTACTTAGCAGACTACATTTCCTTGTTCATATTTAAATTCAGTGCATGTGACATTTGCCAAGTTGATTGTATGCAGCTCTAGTATTTTGAGAGATCACTGTGTCAGCACTTTATTCATTGCAGGCTTATCTTAATGATAAATGGGTTCTTATTAAAAGCATCTTGTGACCTTCAATGCTGGACACCATGATAGCAGTAATTAGTAAGTAATGTTTCCACACAAGGTCAGGGGGTATGGGGCATCAACTACCTTCACATCATCAACCGCACTTATTGAAGAAAGCCAATCAATGGCGATTTAATGCTCCCGAAGAATACAGTCACACAATGTACCCATTTCTATCGGCTAAATCAAGTAACTGAATTACTTTCAATCAAATGTTGTTCTCAAGTATCAAACTTGTGCAGTTTTTCAATTTTTTTTGTCATTTGTCAAAATGCAATAAAGATTCCAAACATAGTATTTGTAACTGTTCAAGGTTTCATGGTTCTCTGTATGTACAAGATTTCAAGCCTTCTCTTACAATTAGATTGCTTTCACATGTAAAAAATAAAAAGTGGTTTAAAATCGACATTCTTTGAGAGACTAACCGGCCTTTTTAATTTTACAGACTATTCAAATACATTTGGACAAAAACTATGACTCTAAAAGTTGTACCACTGTATTTTAGTCATTCTTATCATCGCCAACCATAACCAAAAACAAAACAAAAGAATGGAAAAATCAGACATCGACATATACAACACATCATATTTATCTATTCAAATATATACAACACACATAAGGTTTTATCCATTCAACAATATTTATTTATGCAAAATAGCTCTTCCTCTTTTACAATGCCATTTATCTCCCCTCACTTAATATATTACTAGCAATTCTTTATCAATAAATAATTAACACAAACATTTACAATTATTTGGAAAACAACATTAGGAAAACAACATTACTTTAACTTAGTTGCTATTCATAAATACTTATAATTATCCCAATATTATCATTGTTATTCTGATATCATATATTATTTGACTTTGCTACATTTTTCTTATTTTAGAGTCAATTTACAAATGGATTGGGGTTTAGTCTTTTGGGCTTATTGCAAAAATTCCAATTTAAAACAAAAATATAAAAGTTAACTAACACAATTTTAATGACATAGCATTTTGATTTTTATCTTTTTTTTTTCAGTTAGGAATTTTCAGTGCTCAATTGGTTCCATATTGTATGCTAAAAGCTTTAATATGCCAAGGGCGATGACTTCATAGGACCTTATTAAAAAGTTTCTTCTTCTGGTCCTGAAAAATAAAAAAAGACTTGAATTCTCATGGGACCAGAATAATTTTCATAATTATTGGCTTTTAAAAAAAAAAATGGAAAAATGGAAAACAAATGGAAAATTTGAAATAATTGAAATCTGTGCTTTTTTCCTGTTCAACATTTAATGATTACACTTTCATAAAAACAAAATGAACTAAGATCATTTTAATTAAAAATTACAATATTAAAAATATTTTTAAGTTATACCTGCCTTTTACATGATGTAATTCTATTTCTTGTCTATTATTATTTCTCAAAACATGGAGTGTTATCATAGTACAAGCCATAACTTAGGTAAACTAAGAAGTATGTCCTACTATGTGATAGACAATTAATTAAAGAAAACTTTTCTGGAATGATGGAAACAAGATGAAATCTTTAAAAAAAAAAACATTAAAATGTATAAAAATTTTTTAAAAAACTACAACCCTCCTTGTCATCTCCCATTCTCTATTTAATCTTGCTAATGGTTTTGCAACCAAATTATTCAACCTGGACTACACCAACTACACCTACTCTAAACAAGTGGCAGTGGATTTTTTTACAAAGGGTGGTTCAATAAATTCTCCCAAGCCCTATTCAACCTGGACTACACCAACTACACCTACTCTAAACAAGTGGCAGTGGATTTTTTTTACAAAGGGTGGTTCAATAAATTCTCCCAAGCCCTATTCAACCTGGACTACACCAACTACACCTACTCTAAACAAGTGGCAGTGGATTTTTTTTACAAAGGGTGGTTCAATAAATTCTCCCAAGCCCTAAACTTTTTTTTGGCCCATGAAACCAGCCCTGGATCCATCACTTCTAGCATGTATTCAGCATACAGTATTTTAGAGTCTTGTTTTGTGGCCCTTGATATGCAGGAGAGAGCTGATTCTACCAGTGGCACCTACCAGTTTGGATTTATCTGCTGAAAGGTGTTCAGACTTGGCTTCGCTCAGGGTCAGTTGTTTCTGAAGATCTAAAAAAACATAAGGGGTATCGAAAATTACTTAGACTGCTACCAACCAAATATGAGGAAAGGGATGACAAGTGACTTTTAGCAATGATTCAGAAATGTTGAGTTTTTCTGAATTGACAATTATACAGTATGTGTCTTATTCAGACGGCTCTTAAGGCACAACAAACTGTTATACATTGAGTTTCTTTGTCCTCCTGTCTGTCTGCCCATGTCTGTCTCAGCTGTCTCAACTCACCTAACATTGCCTGCTTGATATGTTCAATCTCATTTGACAAAGTGACAAACTCCTCATCTTTCTTGTGGATGGTCTCTGTGAGCTCTGCAAACAAAAGACATTGTTTTCAAAACCAGCAATATAAAGGTAATTATGCCGATCACTGTAATATGTGGACATGATTTGTTGCATGATTACGAATGTACATTCCGCTGCAATCATCCACTTAATGTGCATTATGCTTACTTCTGTATTTCAGTCCATGCACAACTGCTAAAATAAATTTTATCTAAATAAATCTCGTCTAAAATCAGTAAGTTGACTACTAGTTTTGGGTATATTATATTTATTACTCTGGTTCAGGAACACTGTACATATTTTGCATGAATCTAAATAGTATTAACACGTAAGTCAAAACCAACCTTCAACTTGTTTCTTGAGTGCCTCATTGTCCTCCACAGTACTTTGCAACTCAGCTTTCTAAAATAAAACAATGAGAGGAATATGAATCCTCAACAAATTACCAATTTTATACAACAAGCCGCATACAACAAGTAACTTGTTGGGTGCATTAAGGTTAAGGGAGGTGGTAAGTGGCACAATGGCCGAAGGTCTACCTTCGGTTCCCAATAGACGTGCTATTTGCAGACAAAACTATAAAGCATAAGCTAGATCACTCTGGTATGTAGTCAAATCAAACAATAAACGTCCCGATACTGCAAAGGCAGACTTTCGCGGGTGGTCAGATTTTTATCAGAAAACTACCTCCACCCCCCCCCCCCCCCCAACACCCGAAAAAAAATTAGGTCCACTATTTCAGATTTTGCACCTCCCCCCCTCCCCCCCCCCCCCCCCCGAAGAAAAATCCTGGGTACGGGCTTGAAGGGTAAGGTTTATGCCCAGCCAAAGTCAGCACAAGTTGTGGCAAATATTGCTACCTGCAATATTATGTATGTCATTTAGCCACAAATTTGCTTTGACTTTTGTCGATTCATGTTTACTTCTATCGAATTTAAACATGTTCAAATTTTGAAATTAAGTTTGCCAGCCTGCACTGACCTGTGTTTTATTTGGTCAGGGCTTATGGAAAGGTAAAAGGCGTGTTTAGGTAAGGTAAGGTAAGATAGGTGGGGTGTAATGTTAACATGTTGTGTTGTTGCGTAACTGTAGCTAAGGTGAGGTGATGTTGTTAGAGATTAGGTTGAGCTGTTGTGGTGTGAAGAGAAGGTTAGTTGGTGGCAGGTTAGTTGAGGTACAGTAGTATGTGGTGTGGGGTGTGGTAAGGATAGGTGGTGTGGGATGTGTAAGGCTAGGTGGCGTGAGCTATGGTAAGGCTAGGTGGCGTGAGGTATGGTAAGGCTAGGTAGCGTGAGGTATGGTAAGGCTAAGTGGTGTGAGGTATGGTAAGGCTAGGTGGCGTGAGGTATGCTAAGGCCAGGTGGCGTGAGGTATGGTAAGGCTAGGTGACGT
Organism: Nematostella vectensis; assembly: GCF_932526225.1. Classification (NCBI taxonomy): domain Eukaryota; kingdom Metazoa; phylum Cnidaria; class Anthozoa; order Actiniaria; family Edwardsiidae; genus Nematostella; species Nematostella vectensis. The sequence goes on along the minus strand of NC_064037.1, from coordinate 14,665,274 downwards.
GAGGTATGGTAAGGCTAGGTGGCGTGAGGTATGGTAAGGCTAGGTGGCATGAGGTATGGTAAGGCTAGGTGGCGTGAGGTATGGTAAGGCTAGGTGGCATGAGGTATGGTAAGGCTAGGTGGCGTGAGGTATGGTAAGGCTAGGTGGCGTGAGGTATGGTAAGGCAAGGTGGCGTGAGGTATGGTAAGGCTAGGTGGTGTGAGGTATGGTAAGGCTAGGTGGTGTGAGGTATGGTAAGGCTAGGTGGCGTGAGGTATGGTAAGGCTATGTGGTATGGGATGAGATAAGGTAAGGGGTTAGGTAAGCTGAGGTGGTTTTAGGTGGTCTAGTATATGCAATGAAGGTGATGACATGGGTTAAGGTAAGATAATACTGGCTTCTTCTACTTACTGTGAACTCTAAGTCTGTCTGAAGCTCTTCATAACTCAATTGATTGCTGGCAAGTTCCTGCTCTAGCTCGCTAATCCTAGATTGCTTTTCTTGCAGCTGCTGAAGGGTGTTGCTATCATTGTTGGACTGTGTGAGTTGTGCCACTGACAATGAGCTCTCAAGCTCAGTCACCTTGTGTTGGGAAAGCTTTAAGGCCTCCTTGGTAGATGCAAGCTCATCAGCAATACTGGTCAACTGACTCTCCATGTCCTTCATCTTACCACTGATTGCCTCATTTTCAGACTGAAACAGGCAAAGATATCAGACAACTGGAGATTGTGGAGGTTAGTGGTTGTGTATATGCTTTCAAGGAGGGAATTCATCATTATGGGACATTGGCATTGAGGAGGAACCTGAAGGTGAACAAAACTACATATATAAGATACTGTAAATGGTTTTGAATCTAAAACCTTCTGAACCCTAAATACTTCATTAAAAATGCTCTTTCACTAGCAGAATAAAGAAAAAATAGACCTTTTACAAAAGCAGTGCATGGGTTATATCATGTTTTGACACCATTATCCTGAGACACTGTGATAGCTAAAAGCAGTGACTTCTGACTCTTTCTCCTCACCTTCGCCTCCTCCAGTTCCTTGGCTTTCTCCTCCAGATCCGTGGACACAGTGTCGGTAATCTCTCGTTGCTGTTCCAGCTGCTCCTGCTGCTGTCGTATCTTGCTCTGCAGCTCCTGGATCTGTTTCTCTTCACTCTGCAGAGAAATCATGAGCTTGGTCAGTCAGACAACTTCAATAAGACGAACATTAGTGATCTACCTAAGTTGGGGAGGGGGTTGGAGGGGGATCCACTTCCCTATCTCTTTGTCCTCCTAAAGTTGGCTCATACAGTAATAGGTAATAGTTTCTACAGACAACTTCGACTGTGTAGGATGCATCACAACTTGTTCCATAAGACACACTCAAGTGATCTACCAAAATTTTAATGATGTGGGGGCCACTGTTATTTTTCTCTCCTCCATTATTTGGCTAATAATAGGGGTTTTTACACAGCTATTCCCATCTTTCTTTGCATGTTGGCTAAAACTAGGGTTTCCAGACCCCATTTGGGATCCTGAACAAGCACCACAGCTCTTCAAACTACATAGACCTTTAGACAGTCAAGACAACTCTGACAAGTTGACAGGGAACCTTTCTAGCAATAGAACACAGAAAGAGTACTCTGATAATGATAAAACAATGTGATTATAATAATAAAGAATAGTGGGATTCACTTAATATATCAACGACAAGAATCAGAACAAGCTACAGTATATTTAACAATAACAACATGTCAATAATAAAGAATTAAGGAACTGCAATCAACCATGAAAAAACATCATCTATTTTTTATTATGAAAAGTTGTGTCTAAGAACATATTTACATCACTCTGACCTTACTCATCTCTTATACCAACTCTTACCTTCAACTCGTCACCTAAAATAATTTCCTCCTCAGCAAGTTTAAACTGTAAGTCCTCAGTTTTTCTGCGTGCATAGAAAGACAATAATCTAGACACGTACATTAAGCATGAAAGTAAAAACGAAATTTAAAATGTTATTGTTTTGCTTTTAAAATGTTAACCCTTGAAGTGCAACTTACTTTGAACCCTTATATAGGACTTTAAAAGTACATTTCCTTTGTTTGATTTAGTAATCTTAAAGTTTTAAATGCCAGACTCACACAAACACATTTATTTAGATGTCAACAGTAGTGGTTATGTATACAATTAAAATAAAATTAAATTACATTAAAATTATCAAAGTTATATAAATGTCAAATAATTAAGAAATTAAATGAATGGTGGAAATGTCAAACATTTATAGTATAGTTAGTTACATATAGTAAGTGGTTAGAGGTTAGAATAAAGAAAATAAAGTCAAATGCGAAAAGGTACCATAAGTCAAATAATGGCAATAACAAGGAAATTGGAGTTTTGGACCATATGGTGTTTTGCACATGAAGGGTGAACATTTTATCTGCACATTTACTTCCAATAGAAGATTAAAGAAACAGGTTAATTGAAGCTCAGCAGGCTGACGGGTGGTATACAGTGAAAACTATTGCTGCCACGACTGCAAGAATAAACTCTTCAGCTGTGAATACAAGCTCTGTGTATGATAGATTCCACAACAGATTTCAGTTAGTAAAAACCACATTTAGTAGACTAAGAATGGTATGGTTTTAATGCAAAATGCTTTAATAAAGATATTTGCCAATTGAATCATACAGTAACATTCGCTGTTGGTATCAGCTCCTCAACAAACGTTTACAAGAGAACCAATGCGACTAAAAGTACTGCATCCCAAAATATGATGGTTACAATAGAACTTTCAAAGAGTAAATGTACATTATTACGGCTTAACAGTGGTAATAAAATCCGTGATAGAGCAGTTAGCATAGTCAGTTGGAAAACAGTGGGTGTACAATGGTTGCTAAAAATGTACCTGATTAATAGACGTGCAACTGTATCATCTAGTTTAACAATGTTTTAAATGTTTTATCATTTATATTAAAACATATTATTTTATCTGGTTTAGATTGTTTGGTTCAGTAAAGCCCACCTTCTTTCCTCCTCAACCTGGCAATGCAGCTCAGCCTTCTCTTTCTCGGCAAGCTCAATAAGTTCCTTCAGAGCTTGCATATTCTTGGAGTACTCCATGGCAGCCTGCTCATGTTGCCTTTTGATTATTGACACTTCTTCTTCAGCCTTGGGACAGACAATAACCAGAAGTGAGTTGATGGAGGTTGTTTTATTATAGGGGGGGGGAGATTGATTATAAACATGCTGGCTTGTGTGGTCACATATGAATAGAATTAAGGTTGCAAATTTATACAACTACTAGGTAGATTTAAAATCCAGTTAAGCCATCAAAATCCCAGGATTGGTAAAACTTTTTAAGCGAAGAGGCAAAAGTTATATCCCTTCTTTAATTTTTTCAAGCATGTAAAGTGTGAACAAGAAGCAGTCTTTGGAGAGTGTCTAAATACCTAAACTGCTGTACTTTAGTCTGAGATATTTATTAATCAATATCAGCAAGTACCTTAGCAACCTGGCTGGTAGCATTAGCAACCTCTGTCCTCTCAAAATCTCTTTCTTCAAGTAGGGTTTGAATCTGTTTTTCCCTGTCCTGCAGGGCCTCCTGTTCATAAAGTAAATAAAATAAAATATACTGTTAACAAAGATCATAGAAAAATCTTAGTTGTAATACCAACTAAGCAAACCAACCCAGCCTGTCATGAGGTTATAGCCAAATTCCTATTTTCTCAATGTCCTAGAATTCAAACATTTTTTGTCTGGAAATAGTGCGTAGTCAATCATATAGTACAACTGTGGCCAATAAATTCCCTTGCTGTGTGTGCAGTCAAATGGATTGGTTTAAAAGGTTGATTGAAGGATTTTGAATTCTCTGAGGTCACCCAACAATGAACCCAGCTATAAAGCCTATGCAGCTTTGGTTTTGTTGTCTTTTATTAGAATTTTAAGTGATGATGTGCATTTTTTTTTTCAATTTGGGATCTTTATTGAAAACTGTTCAAACCGATTTGTTAGTAAAAACACTAAATACTGAACTGGGCAGATCACCTGTAAGGCAGCAATCTGTAGACTTGTCTGGCCAGTTGAAAGCCTTGGGGACTTGACAGGTGAAATCTCATGTTCATCAACCTGTCATAGAAAGGGCATAGTTAAACAGGATAGTTTATGCGCCATACCTGAAACAACAGAAAAAAACATTCTCCAGGGGCAGGGAACAGGTAGGAGCAGAGCGGGGGGGGGCAGGACCCTACTTTCTACACCAAACTTTTTAGCAGATGTTTTTTTTTTAATGAAGATGTGGTTTACATGTACCTAAATACGTATCAAGTGTAACATTTATAAATCGATTGTGGTCTTGATTGCTTGAAAGAAGCCAATATTATTTATCCTTTTAAACTGTTTAAATTCATTTTTAGTGGTGCTCTAGAGTATGTAAAACCCTATCCCCCCCCCCCCCCCAATTTTGGGATCACTCTGCCACCATTTTGATATGCTATCAACAAACCTTTGAAGTAAGCCCTTGAAGGCTACTGGTAGTAGACAGAGGGGCAGACGCAGTAGAGCTAAGAGAACTCTCACTTCCACCATTAGTAGCCGCAGCTGCAAGGGAATTCTGTACTGTTTCTTGAATAAGTTGCTGAGAGATAGGAAGTGTAGGTTCACCCTTGGGTGGGGATGTGAGTAATTTTGTTGTTTCTTTTTTACCAGTCTTGATGACCTTGTGCACAGGAGCAAAAAGTCCATATCCTTGAATACACTGGAAGTATCTTGAGAGAATAAAGTAATCAGTACAAAAAAGTATTATCAGGCAATCAAGTTTTATCAGTTGCGCATGAAGCCCACAATAACAATGCTGCTACTTCTTGGATATTTATTTTCAAAGCCCTTGTCCCACATACATTTTTGGTTGTTAAAGTGAAGTTTAGAAATTGAGGAAAGTAGAAGTTGCAAGGGGTGTCACGTGTAAGAAAACGTGGGCTTCTTGCAAAAAAATTTTTGTGTAACATGTTGCAAGAAAAAAAGCATATGTGCAACAAAGCTTTTAGGTGTGGTCTTTTATGGTATTTGACAGCTGAAAATTTCATTCAGACCTCAGGCAGCACAAAGCTGCTGTCAGTTATTCTATAAAGAAATGTATGAGGGAAATCTATACTTGGTCAAAATATATTTATTGTAAAATTGTGTTTGACTCTTTTGCTATTTTATTTTTTTCAGATAGAATGCTCATACCATATATGTAGCAAGTTTAATCAGGCAACACGCTGTATTTCTTTCAGTATTTATGAATAAGAAAGGCTGGTGACATGATCCACCCGCTTTGACAATGAACCACTTCAAGGCCAGATAAAATCCGAAAAATTCAACAAATTGCTATTTAACAGCAAAACAAAACATGTCTTTTAATTGAAACTAGTCTCATCTTACCAATTTGTGAATTCCCCTATCATCTTTTAGCATTTTCTGAGGAATTTCAATGTGTAGCATGGATGACTGTAAAACACTGAGAACCCGTCCAAATGTCGGAGCAACAAGTCTGTTGCTGGTATTTTAAAATTCAAAAATTTGCAGATTGGCGATAACAATACAGGAGGGTTTCCAAATTAACTAAAGCAACAGACCAGAGCTTAACACCTTTCTACATTATTGTATCTTAGAATGAGCTTACATTATGGAGATAAAACATCTAATGTAAAGCTAGTAGAAATTTAAAACTTAGTGGTAAAAACAGAGTAATTACAGATCAAGCAAACAGCACCTAAAATTGGTTTATGACTGTTTCATATAAAATGACATTGTGCTATGCATAATCAAATGCTACATTTTTTTACTAACGCTGCAAACCATTGAAAAATATCGAAAACTCTTTGCTCACATTGTTTTGTGATAACACCAAACACATTATACTTACAGGTTATATATTTTTGCCTTGTGATTGGTACATAAAGCCAAATAATCCTACATATCGCTTAATGGGAGATATTTCCTATTATGTCTTGGATGAATGAAGATAAACTATGCCATAAGTGCAGCTCAATAACATATACAAGACATGAAAAAATAAGTCTGAAAAATTTAAACAACACTCCTTGCAAACCTTGAATGCCATTAATCTTTTATAAAGAAATTGGTGTATATTTCTAAAAAATGTTATTTTGGCAAATACCAATTAAGTAACAATAGAAATATCATGTTGTTTTGTTGTAGTAGTAATAAATGCTGAGGAACAATTAAACAATGGGTGAAATAAATGATTCAATTGCTAAAAATTAACAAAACAAAGGTTTGAAGACGCTTTCTTTGTACAAATGCATCAGACAACTTGAATAAATTACTTCAAATTACGAATTACCAGCTTGTCATCAGCATGATTCCATATTATTATCATGCTCAACCAACAAAATAAAGGCTTGGTGTGCATTTTTTAGCCTTTTTCATTTCTCTTGACACCCAGTAGAGAAATAAATTGGTTTACTTCACATGTTTGTTTACATTAAACAAATTAAAAACACATCTTCGGTGGTGGGAGCTTAAGCGAATAGAACTTTGGAAAAAATAAGTCAAATCTTATTAATTGAATTTCCTTGGAAAGTACAAAGTATTGATGGTATGCCAATTATTGCTAAATGGTATGGTCTAGACGAACTGATAAACTCCATAAATTACTTTGTATAATCTCAAAAGTATGGAATTGGTTTGGACCTAAATGACACTATACGAAACTTGTTTCAGATTAACTTTGACACGAAAGAAACATGTCAAAAATACACTTAGAAATTGTTTGAAATTCCTGACCTTTATATAATTCATTCATAAGTACAACGAATTTCATAACAATAACAAGTGTATTTTGTATCGAAATTCATGCATTGTTGTGGGTTTAAATATTCTAATTTAGTCTTTAAGATAATTATTATGATATAAGGTGATAAGATACTAAATATTTTTAGTAAATAAGGAATTTTATTATGGTAAGTTTATCTAACCTTGTTCCAGCGACTGCCCCGTCGTTTTTGCCGAGAGGTTCATCCAACTCAACTCCCGCCCATTCGCCTTTCGCAAATTCGGTAGTACCTACATATCTGAGAGTTCCTATTTTATTCCCGCTAACAACAACACGATCTCCGATTTCTAAACTCGAAGAATTTTCCACCGGAGAACCCGGACTTTCCGTGACTTGATTGACTTTAGTGATTTTTTCCAACTTCGTGAAGACACCATGTAGCGGTTTACACTCAAAGTATTTTTCGCCGGCAACAGATCCATCATTTTTTCCAGTTGGATCGTCCAAAATAATACCTGCCCAATCACCTTTAGCAAATTTAGTCTCTCCCAGAAAAGCAATAACTCCTGGTTTTGTGTTATTCACCAAAACACGGTCTCCCACTTGAAATAATTTAAGCAACTCATCGGATGGAGTTGGCTGCGAAGAGGACGAACCTCTTCGTACTATGGAGGATTGCGAAGATTCTCGTCTAAGTTGAGTCTCCGATCCTGAACTCCGTAAGCTAGAACTGGAAGTTTCCCTTCTATAAGATAGCTTAGTAGATGAATTCTCTCTCGAAACTCGAGGTTGTACTTGACTCGAACCGGCAATCGAACCTCTAGGGCTAACCAAACCAGTTGCAGCGCTTGATGCTGCAGAAGTAGTCCCCCTTGGTTTCACGGTACTTCTAGCAGTAGAAGTAGTCTTGCTAGATGATGGTGTTGCAGGGGGTTTAGCAGATGGGGCCCCTCGTGGTTTAACCACGCCGGTCGCCGGACTCGCCGTAGTTGTTGTTCCTCCGCCACCTTGGATCGGTTTGTGGATTTTAGTCGCTGGTTTTAAAGCGGCTTTAGGCTGCGGAAGATGACTCATTTTTTACCCCGTAAAGGTAGCAGTTGTATTTGCTAATGTTACCGGCTCCTTGGGATCCTTGAGTGTTAAACACGACCCCTAAATACGCTTAAAAGTGACGAAAATGTGAGACAGAAAGTCGTCGCCTCCGCATATTCAACATTTCACTTCCCGTACACCTCACTCACTCGAGCGCCGTGGCAGCCTCATTCGGTACCAGGGCGCGCGACCTACAAATACCACAGCCCCAGCAAGATGGTATGACATAACATCCGAAAACAATATACATTCATGAATTTTCGGTTTGGCATTTTTTTTATCAACGTTAAAAAGCTGACATATTTCAAAGGATTTACCATATTTTTTTAAATAACATCAATTTAGGGTAGCACTGTGGGTTTGATCGTAGCAATTTCAAACTAAAAACAAACACATTTTTAATTTTCCGGAATCGCCCCACCATCAAGCACATCTCTTTTCTGTCTGCATCATAGCCTGAGTACCACTGCGAGCTAGGATGAGCAATGTACCTAAGAGAAATATGGTATGCTAAATAGGTAAATTAACCCCCCTCCCCTAGCTAAAAATCATACGGGCCTGCTGCATTTATGACTAGTTGCTATTATGATTTGATTATCCACTACCGTGAGGCCTACAATAGCGGGGGGAAAATGGATCACCCCCTAAGGGATAGCAGTTGGTAGAATTTTATTACCTAAAAATAGGGTGATAACCCCTGTCAACTTTTATGATGCCTTCATTCATAATCAGATGTTTATATGATTATTATATAGGTTCTAAAAAAGATCCATAGATTATAACAGTAACTGAATGGGGATGAGATCAGCAAGTGATTCAAAGAACAAAAGTACAGAAACATGGTTTAATATTGTTTTTCATGGTATAAATATTAACAATCTTGATGATTGAAATCAAACTAAAAGCCAAAAAAATTTGTTTAGTCCTGCTAATACAAAATGTGTGAGAATGTGTGTTCATAAGGAAGTTATAATAGGTAAATACAGTTCTAATGTGGCCTACTAATGTAGGGGATTTAAGTGTGTCATTGTCTTGGCCTAAAAAGAGTCTTGGAAAGCTTGTCCGATTCTCTCAATTTTTCTGTCAAACGAAATCATAAAGGCAGAGTGCTGTATATCTAACTATATATTGCAAAACTTAATGATGACAAAGTAAAGGATGACCTTTTACATCCCTAGCCTCAGACAACAAGAAAAATACCCTCAAAAAACATACCTGATAACAAACCAAAGCACTTATTATAACAATCAGATGGTGGGAGAAGGTTAAAATTACACATATGCTACTACCTAGGGTGGACTACTAAAGAACTACCAAATAAATCTACTTATTGTCATCAGAAATGATATCAGTTTGACATCAAAATAACAGACAATCCATGTGCTTATTGGTCGTAATGTACAAGCACATTTAAAAGTAATTCGAAGTGAAAAATATTACAATTGTTCTGTTGTTAGTCAGCAGGACGTTTCTCTCCATACTTCTTTGTGCAGTCCTCTGCATTTTTCATGAACTTTTTTTTGTCCTTAGAGTATTCTTCTGCAAGGTCAGCACGCAGGGGGTGTTCTGGCTCTGGGTCATGGACCAATGCAAGGAGAGCTTGAATGACTGAAACACCAAGATTAAATATGTAATTGTGAAAAATATCACCATCAAGTTAATAGTGAATTCAAAAGAAATAAGACTTAATCAGAATTGAGGTTTTCTGGGTCAAAATATATATGCCTTTGGTAGATCACGAGTTTTCAATGAGCAGCTACAGCACATCAAATTCATAGAAGTTTCAGTTTCAGTTTATTGTTTTGTCACTTAATACATTTTTTTAAATAAAGATAATAATATAATAATTTACATAGTGTGACAAAGAGGACCGTAAGAAACCGCAAGGCTTATACGAGACGGACCTCCTAAATCTTAACAGAAAATACATATTTGATAGTTCAGACAGTCAGATTAATTATATAAATATTTGTTAGGAGAGCTTTCAAGGCATTAGCCAAGGTGTTAGTCAGCATCTATCCTTTTAGACTATAAGACATGTATGGATTTGAAATTCATATAAGGTTGATTTTGAAAACGCTGTCCATCTTCAAATGTTCCAATTTTCATGTAAATCAAATTCTTCCCAAAAAGTGAAAATCTGAATGGGTAATGTGATATTTAGGACATCGGAAATGTATACCCCCTCCTCCTTTTCAAGAGTTTCTGGATACACCCTTGAATAATAACTGTTCTGAATTTTCATTATGTCTTGGCCGCCATTTTGGAAAATACTGACAAATTGTAGGACAATATACAGAGAAATATACAGATAAAGCAGTTAGAGTGGGGGGTTTAAGTTACTAGAGAGTAGAATTGACTGAAAATTGGAACTTGAAGTCAGTTCAAGTAAACCATGGATCCACAGAAGGAATCACTCGCACAGTATGTTTGTACACTCATATTTACCAGAGTTATCATAATGTCAACCTTGTTATTACAGCAAAAAAAAAAATACACAAAATCAGTCATACTAAGAGCAGTAAATGAGTAAAATCACAATTGCACATCCACAACTCACCTTGTTCTGTTTTTGTAGCAGGCTTCCAGTTCTCTGGACTAATAATAGGCAGACAGACTTGACCTTTTTCATCTATGTTGGGATGGTAGATCTTAGTCTTGAAGGTGATCTGCAAATCATAACAAAATGTCAAATTCAGAAAATTATAAACAGTAATTCGACTATGGTTAAGGCCTGTCTACACGAGCAGATTTTATGTGGCAAATGTATGTGGCAATTTTTATTTTCTTGTGTAGATGATCGACAAATATTTGTTGTCAATTTGAGTCAGTAATGATTTTGTACAGCGGAGATGCATACAAAATAAAGGCTAGGGTACAAAGAAAGATGGCGCCCATGATGCACGACATATGATGTATAAAATAGAAAAAAGAGAAAATGTTTGGTGAAGGCTTGGAAAAGTCAAAATCGAAGAGAAGCACAGGGATTAGCGACTAATCTTGTTAAAGAATAAAGAATAACGGACCTCGATGGATTTCATAACTTCTTCCGGTAACAATAAGGAAACAAGTTTATCTGTCCATCCTTTTCTGGAGGCCACCATGTTTGGATGCGCAAATGGTGGAGACTGGGGTCTACTTTATGGAGACTGGGGTCTACTGGTGTCTCGTCCACATGGACAAATTTTGATATTTAACAATTTTTATTTGCCAAATAAAAGCAAACGTGTTGGCTTTTAGACAAATGCATTTGCCACATAAAAATTTGCCAAATTTGATCATCTACACGAGCAAATAAAAATGGCCACATACACATTTGCCACATAAAATTTGTTTGTGCAGACAAGCCTTTAATTTGATTCTTCTAAAGAAATCTGATTTAATTTGAATCTTTTAAAGCACTCTGGCATGATAGGGTTGCTTCTACTCTCAGTAAATGCTTCCCTAACTCTAAACACTGTCCAATTTTTAGAAATTTTCTAGAGTATAGACAAAAAAAACTAATGTGTTGAACAAAGTCAATTCATCATTTAGACATGATATATAACAATGACAACAAATGATATTTACACATATGTATTTAACTGACCTTTGGGGGTTTAAATGGGTACTCTGCAGGAAAGCAGATCTCTATCCTAAATGCTCCTTTATTGTAAGGAGGCATTTCCTACAACAGAACAAAAAACATAAGTTTGTCATTCTTAAGAATAAAGGGCAAGGCGCCCTATCATGGGACTTCCAAAAATTGGTGAAGAAATGCTCAGTCTATATCAAAACACAACAGAATCCCCAAATAAACTTTTCTATTAATCAAAAGTGTGTTTCTCACATGGTTATTGGCTAACTTTTTGTAGTTTTGATTTGGTGGCCACGGTAACAATCTTCATACTTCATTCTTCATACTAATGGCAACTGTTATCTCTGCTTTGAAGAGAGATTTTCGCGCACGTCCACCCTTTTTTCATATGTGAAGGCACTGATACAAATGGAATAGATGTTGGACTTGTCACATTCCAAAAGTTAAAATAAAACCTAAGGAAAAACCTGCAAGCAAGTGTAATCCAGCATTCAGATTATATTCTACAACTACAATAGGTGAAGGGTCTAGCCCTAAGAGCAAACTCAATCCAGGAATATCGTTTGTTTTGAATTAGTTGTGCTGATTTAGAATGGAAGAGTTAACAAGAACATAACTTAAGTAAACCAATTTCCCTCTGTTCAGGTTTTAGCGGGTGAAGTACAAAAAACACTCTCAAATAATAAAATAAGAATTTATGAATATATGAAATAGAGTGGGCCTATGGTTGAACAATTGGGAACCACGGCGCTTGCTCTGACTTTGAAAGCTAATAACTTCACAAAAACCAAACTAAAGTCCATGTGTTTTACAGAACACTTACTGGAATCTATATTAAACATTTTGTTCTTTCAGGATTTTAAAATCAATGAAAAACAAAAAAGAAAATGATACTCATTCAATTCTTGCAGATTCATCCTGACATCACATCTTCGAGAAACGCTGGACGTGCGCAAAAATGTCCCCCTTCAAAGCAGAGATAACAGTCGCCATTTTGTCCTTTGGCTCAAAAATTTCTGGTGATGACAGATCAATATTTACTTGATCCTCTGCCGAAATACTATCGGCCCAAATTTTCATTTAGATATCAAATCGATACTCATTCACTTGATCCACGTTATACGCTCCAACCATCTCAATTTCCGACTAGATGTGAACTAGAGAACCTCACAAAAACTTTAATAACTTGAAAAGCTTTAGTTTAGATGAGCTGATTTTCAAGACATATACACACAGAAGCATAACAAGAAAATGTTCATGAAAGTTTTGCTTGTTCGTCTGATTTGATAGGTTGTTTTTTCATGTTTTTTACAGAGCAAGCTCGAGAAGATATCACACTCGCCAGAAAATTCTGATCGATTGACAATCATACCCTCGAAAGTTTTGTCAGTTTCCGAAAAACAGAGGACTAACAGGGAACAAAGAGGTTCTCATGAGAAAGACAATGAAATTTTCTTTTAAATCCTGGATTTTTATTAACATCAGATACAATATTTATGCTGCTTTGGTGGTCTGATTTCAGCGCTCGGGCCAATCGGCAGTGCATTGTTTACAGAATGCGCCTTTGGTCACCATGGAAGCGAAATGCATTCGAAAATGGGGAAATCTGCCGACATTTGAAAGCGCCAATTTCGTCGCCCGCGAGCCCACCGTGAAAAATGCTAATGAATGGCAAAATGACAAAATTAAACCATCATCATCCATCTTAATGCATCATCCATCTTAATTCCACTAGCATTGAGCTACTCAGGAAAAAAATAAAATTCCTAATATGCAGGATATATTCAAAGGCAGATGCCCTGAATAAGGATAGTGAAATCTAAACAAGTTCTTCAAATCAAGTCTTTCCATACTTTTATTTTAAGTTCATAGGTGCAAAACTGACAGAGTTAGAAAGTCTTATATTTCTAAAGTAAATATATACTTATCCCTAAAATTCCCATACATAACACTTCGATTCGGGACGGATCCAGAATAAAAATCGCTGACATGACAATATCATTTCATAATTGATGACACAAAAAATAAAAACACTCACTCACCGGTACAATCAGCCCTTGCCAGTACAATATATTAGATTCATCAACCTTTACATCGCGAAATGTCTTAGTACCGCTTTTTCTGAGCTCATCAAGTTCCTATAAAAACAGTGACAACCATGTGATTACCAAGGAAACTTGTTGGCTGTTGGTTTGATGTTGCTAAAAGTTGTCTCAAACCAACGAATAAAACATGGTGTAACGTTTTCTCCTTTTCGCCTAAAAACCAAGACTTGGATTTAGCTGAAAATATGAAAGATCGTTGTTTTAGAGAAACAGGAAATTGTCGAATAAATTTAACAGAGTAAAAGCCATAGATAGGGAAGAATTTTTAAACGTTTCCGCTCTAGAGCCGGCAAGACGGTCTTCGGCCTGGGTAAATGTCAAACAAACGTTGAAGTCTAGATTTAGAGCAGTTGAATTACGGAAGCTGGTGGTACACAGAAGTAACACGTTAATCAATGTTGCTCGGAGGCCTTTTAGAAGTAGTAAATAAGCACAGTAATAGAGAAATGTCGCGTTTTCTCAACTTACTTTGCCAAGTCTCTTTGTGGCCGCCATGACACAGGAAAGCTTAAGACCACAATGCCATGGGCGCTTATCCACGTCCGCCCTTGTCGGTACCAGTCTCTCGTACTTACACATGTCTTTGTCTTAAAAGAGGGGAGGGGGTTCGTCTTCCAAATCGAGGGGAGGGGGGTCGTCTTCGAATGGTATCGGGATGGACTCGGCCATTCTCGGAGCGCGCGAGGATAAACCGACTTCCTTAAAAAATCCGGCGAGCGACCAGATCTGGGGGCTGCATGACAGGCTAGGGGGAAAAAAGAGGGGGGGGGGGGGGGGGGGCTGGGTATCACCATTCTCAAAAATAGTTTTCAAAAGGAATTTTCACAAAACACAAAGAGAAGGAATGAGGTCATCATCCTTTTAGTTCGTGAAGTGCAAGTTATAAATGCACTGTTCTACAAAGGCAAATGATACCTCCACTTTCATCTTGATCTATTGGCATTGGGAATGGCTGTGATAACACAACAGTAAGATGGTTTCTTCAGCATTACCTATTTTGTCAATCGTAACAAATTGTAAGAGCAACAGTTAAATTTCGTACGACTTTGGATAAGAAATTTAACATTTTCAATGTATAAGTCCCGGGGGGGTTCTCCAGAAAAGTAGACGGGGCTGCTCGACCTATCTTTTAGGGTATAAAATTCTTACCAGCTATCTCTTAGGATTGCCCGATTCTGCTATCTTTTAGGTGTTTTAACGCCGGAGGAGAAGGTTTTTTTCCGATCTATATTTTAAGGTGTCTCACGCTAAATGGTGGCCCAATCGCTCGAAACGTATTTTACAATAAACCACAAGTCAACTGATCGGTTAATACTTTCGACTTTTGTCGGTAACATAACAATACAGGATCCGTCAGCCAATTAAAACGAGCATTGTTTTTTAATGCTATTTCTCAGCATGAGCCGGGTTAAACCGGGTTAAAAATTCCTTCGACCACACCCTATGTGCTATCCCTTAGGGCTATCCCTTGGGGTTAAAATTGATTTTGCTGTCGAGCACCCCCGTCTGTTTTTCTCGAAGTCCCCCCCCCACACATCAACTCATGTTGTGTCTTCCTGCCAATGAAATGTAAATAAACATAACGTGTATTTGTGATACCAAGATTCCACCTCCAGGTTGAAGATGTAGCAAATAGTCTCGGCATCAGTGATTCCACAACATTCCTACCACTGAATGACGAGGGTTGTAGAAGAGTATTGTTTTGTATGGCGAAGGTTTGAGCCCCTTAGCAATAGAAGAGCTCACCCGGGAAAATACATCTATCGCTAAGGGACGTTCCACACCAAGCTGAGTTAGAAATATTTTATTACAAGTGAATGAATAGCAATCACAAAAGATATTTTCAGAATAGTTTGTTAAAGATCTATCTACAAATCTATCTCATATCTAAATAGCTTCTTCAAATCTGATACATTCGAATCCTTTTCGAAGGTGATGAAAACACCTGAAAATCGAAAAATATATGATTTAGCCTGCGAGCCGGCTCTCCTGTGTTATTTCGTTATTCAGGATCCCGTGGCGCAAAAAAGTCAAGAGTGTGGGGAGGGGAAAAGCTTTTTTTGGTCGCCACAGAAATCCCCACACCCCAAAAACAGAAATTTCCGAATTAACCCACTGGAGAGCCAGCTAGCAGGCTTTATATGAGTTTAAATGACGTGAAACATAAAATACACATTGTGGGGGTGGGGGGATAGAAGGGGTGGATGGGTGGCTGACTGAATCCCGATTTTTCCCGCTTTGTTACCTGGTTACCCAACCATTGTTAATTCCTCATCCCATTCGCAATTCCGTTCATGGCCAAAATCCCGTTGAGACTGATATGGCCTCCAAAACTCTTCCTAGTACAACACAAGATAACATAGGACACAGTCCTACACCTCTTCCCCCCCCCCCCCCCCCCCCCCTTTACCCATCCCCCAATTTTTCAAGCTTCCGCCGTTCATAAACACCAGCCTAGTTTCTGGTAATCTATTCGGGAATCCTGTGGCTGGTCATGAGACAAGCGGGGCTGGGACACAATCATGAAGCACAGGTAACCCGAAACACCACAGCAAGCCCAAAAAGAAAACCAGATACTAGGGGCGGGCTGCTCACCTCATGTAACGCTTATTCCATCAACACATGTGACATGTTTTTTTACAGGCGTCTGCGTAGTATGCCGTGAATCCTTTCTGGTTTCTTTTGCAAATCAGTTTTCCTCGTCCACATAAGAACGGAAATTTGTCCATGCAACCTGTGAGAGAAATCTAGTTACCATGGTAATAGAGATTACCCCCGGTAACCTAAATCCTGAGTCTGAAATAGTTGGTTTTTTTAGCTCTCGGGAGATCAGAAAACTTCCACAAATTTACTTGTGTACAGTGGAACCTCGAAATAATAATGATATGACAAGGAGCCTAGTTTACCCATTCACCGCACTATAAACCTTCACAAAATCCCATGTCTTGCAATCACGTGCGCCACAAAAATAAATGCTCCCCTCCGTGCCAATGTTGAGCGCCTATCATTAGTATGCGTGTGATAGCTGAGTTCGAGGCCTAAGTCAACAACATAAGTTCGGGGGGGGATTGGGCCTGGCTGACAAGAGGTTAACCTGTAATGCACCCATATACGCAAAAGGGGCCACCGATTTTGCGAAATGGGTCAACAGTTTTGGCGGGGATTGTTTGTTATATTTAGAATATCGTTAAATTTTTATTTGCAATACTTCAACTATTTTGTTATTTATATGGCTGGCGGGACCTAAAATCGATATCGTTAAAACGAAAGTATCGCCAATTCGTGTATTGCTAGATAGATAGGTAGGTAGGTAGGTAGGTAGGTAGGTAGGTAGGTAGGTAGGTAGGTAGGTAGGTAGGTAGGTAGGTAGGTAGGTAGGTAGGTAGGTAGGTAGGTAGGTAGGTAGGTCGGTCGGTCGGTAGGTCGGTGGGTAGGTAGGTAGGTAGGTAGGTAGGTAGGTAGGTAGGTAGGTGGGTAGGTAGGTAGGTAGGTAGGTAGGTAGGTAGGTAGGTAGGTAGGTAGGTAGGTAGGTAGGTAGGTAGGTAGGTAGGTAGGTAGGTAGGTAGGTAGTAGATATTTTATTCATGGCACCTTTTAAAACATTTACATCGGTGTAGATCCAAAAATTATCAAATAAATGATATTGAATGGTGTTGATGTGTTTCTCTTACTTTGCCTTTTGCATTTGTTTTATTCTTGTTGTTTAGGAGGATTAGGTGACGTCAATGTACGTTGTCATGAAGCTTCACATTTATTGCCTCCTTTCATTCAAAAATATGTTTCGCTAAGCGCCGATTCACGTTTTCATTCCGGCTCAATCCCATAATTCTGACGAAACTATTTTCTTTGTTGGCATGGGGTCTAACATTGACACCTGCATGCGTTTTAAGGAATTCCAGTAAATCATCCCGATCATTTTTATAGGCCGGACATTCTAAAAGAAAATGCTCTTCATCCTCCACTTTACCTGTCTGGCATACTAAGCACTTTCTTTCGTTAGGTTCTTTAAATGGCTTTTCGTACCTTCCAGTTTCAATTGTTACCTTGTTATTGCTTAGCCTGAATTTAGTAAGGGCAATCCTATGGTCTATATTTTTTACGTCCGTTAGATAATCTTCTAAATTGTGTGACAGTTTAAATTTTCTGAGCGTACGCAATTTGTTCTTTGGAGCTTGGTCTTTTCTATTGGCATTTTGAATTGAGCTGAGCAATGTCTGTTGTTCAATGTCATAAAGTCTTCGTATATCGATGCTCTACTGTACTCGTCTTTCAAGAGATTATGTATCCGTCCCTATAGAATAAAATGCATGGACCAAAATACGTACGGAGCACGGGAGAGTACAGGATGTTCGAGTTATCGAGGATTCGATTATTGCTCTAGGATAAAAATATCGTGTCGGAAAGAGCGTGTTTCCAGTATTGACTGAAAGGGGGTGCGCAGTCTTGGAATTTATATGGAAAATACAAGATTCCTTGATAAGAAATGACCCACTTTTTGGCCTGCAAGGGGTAGTGTACCCTTGTGTACGCGCCTGGGAATGGCTAGGGGTATTCTTTTATAGATCCCCCCTTTATATGCCTTTTAAAACATTGTGGACACATTGAATAGGTATTTTTCCCAGTCTTTATTCGACTGATTCATCTGACACATCTTTATTATATGTTCACACCTGTACAATCTTATGGTATATAGAGGAGCGAAGGGAGCACTACACTGGAGATTGTAATACACTATGCTATACTACACTGAATACATAAGGGAGGGGAGGTTTTTGTACAACGTTCTGGGCTCATTTTATTTGATTATGTATTCTTGTTTCTCGTCATCTTTATCTCCATCGCAGTCCTAAAGGAGAAAATAAAGTGTTAGCTACTATTGAAATAAAGTATAAGGGGCGGATCTAAGTTGGGCCCCTATTTTCAGATATTTGGCTTAGAAATAGAAATAACAAGAAATAAAAAGAAAATTCACGGAAAAACAATGGGTCGGCCCCACCTTTCTTGAAACCCTTGTCGCCCCCTCCTTTCCTTTTTGGAACTCCCGGATCTGCGCTTTGTATTGTACATTGATAATATTTTTTCAATTGTAAGAATGCGCTGAACATGTAAATAAAGCACTTCTCCAGTATCAGAAATTTGAATATAAAAAAATATATATGCTGCTTTTGTTTATAACGCCAATCACAATGTAGCATGCACTATTCATTAACATTACTTGACAGTATAAACACGGATTGTCTGCCATAGTATTGATTTGGCTATGATAAAATTGTTTACTTGTGGTTAGCAGTCGCATGACCAAGACCTCTTCGTTTACTGTTCTGGCGCCACTGTTTTGTATTTACTCCATCGTTGTTTCATTATCATACTGGCGCGACAGATCCAAAAAATGGCAAGTTTTCCCAAAATAAGGTCTGGTTAACTTCGGTAAGATTGAATTTTCGCATAGAGGTTCCTTATGTTATGTAAACCAACATATCAAAAAAGTTTTTTTTTTTTTCTAATGGATTCGTCTTCGAGAAAAGGCTTGAGGTGCAATTTTTTAATGTTCAAAGTATGAATTCTCCTTGTTTTTAGGGAGAAGTCGGGCTCTGATCAGAAATTAAGCCAACTTTGCTCGCTAATATCTAAATTTCATATTTTCTAAATTTCTTTAAAATTTGGAATTTTAGCTTTTGGTCAGAGGAACTCCTTGTATGCTTATATATTGAGAATTGGAAAATTTCATGGCATTTTATTGCTTTGTCTACTGGCGCTTATCCACTTCTTGCCGCATGTGCATGATATAAGGGGTGGGGTGGTTGAAAGGGTGTACAAGTGGCCCTGTAAAAGTATAGTTTACGATCAACAGTTATATCTTGATATGTCTTACTTACATTTCCCGTATTTAACAAAGATGGCACGTGTGCTTGCAGACGTCGGTTATGAAGGCGTGGCTCCTATGGTTAGGGTTATAACAAGCAGCTTTCACGCTTGGGGACCGGCAAACAACAGGAAACGCATCAGAGCAACCTGAGAAAGGAGGTACAGACCGAACGCACGTGGTCAATAAAAGAGACGCCGACGTGTGACAAACGAATCTTTGTGTGTACCATATTTTGTACGTGAACAAATAATAGTGAATATTTTAACGCTTGGAATAAAACCCTGGACTTGGCTTATGGTGAGCCTTCCTCGCAGGCGTTTTGAGGCCGGTGACTTAGCGAGCGACGCTGTCTAAAAACGCCTGCGAGGAAGGCGAGCTTATGCTCCGAAGTTATGATATGGCTTTTTTGCTCGCTGCAGTGATAGAAAAAAAGTGAATTGAATAAATAAACAACTATGAGTATCCCTCGATTGTGATGGCTCCACATTATTACCAAATATGGTTTGTTCACATCTGAATAGAATGCGAAGGCGGTCCAATTTATGCAAAGCCGGCATGCCGATGTGTTTTTATCACGTGACCATAACACGTGACCACATAATCGAATGGATGGAACTGTTTGAGATTTGTCAAATTAATTATCTTAATTATTTATCTTAGTTAAGAATAGAAAGTCAAACTTTTAAATCAATTTATAGTATTTATAATTTAATTGGGCTAATTAGCTCTCGGCTCCACTAAAATGTCTGAAAATACAATCAATTAATTTTGGTATAGTTTACCTTAAATAAGACAGCCCGAGAATTGCTTGACTTTCAAAACGCACGACGAAGATTGACAAAAACAACAAAGAGTTTGCAAATGTTGGAGAAATATACGGTAAGGGTGACAATGCTTCGTAAACTTTTTTTCAGCCTTTAGATTTAAATATTTTAAAGCACAAAATAATTTAAATTGCAAGTTAAAAAAAAAACGGGTATGAATTTTTAGTTTTAAAGACATCTTCCCCCTTTACCGGTGGCAGAAATACCGATAAAAAATTCGAAAGCCAAATTCCAAACAAGCAATCCTTAGCTAGAATACACAGGGATATTCCACAAGAAATCAAAAAAGCCAACTTTGCCGCGAAAAAGATTTATCAGACCTGAAATCTGTAACTTTTTTGTCAGTATATAATGGTCGGTCCTTTAGCGACTAAAGACATTCCAAATTAAATGATGTTACGAACAATACGAAAGATATCGTGAATATCTAATTGAGGATTAGTGATTACCATGTGATGTATTATTTTTATAATTGCCCCGGCCAACCACGCCGTCATTCAAGACATCACTTGATAAAACATAATTTCGTGACTTTTTTTTCGGTTTCTTGGTGGGAACTGGTTACATGGCTTACAGGTCTTTCTAGATTTTAAAGTGTTGATATAAATTAATTTCATTTATTTACTTTTCAAACATTTTTTTTTTAAATTGATTGTGCGTTTTGTCTAGGATAGGTCTGTTTTTAGCAAAAGTTTAAAAAAATCGTCAGATTGATAAAAAATAATCATTGTTCGTTCCTAAAGATATCATCATCGGAGGTTTTGGATTCGATGAGCGACTATTTGATTTCCGCCTTTGCTTTAAGACAATCAATGTCCTTTCTGGAGCGTAATTATTGAGATCGTTTCCTGGTGTTTGAATTACTTATGTAAATATAAGGAAGTGCAAAGAATTTTCAAATTCTAAAATCAATATTGTGCAACGAAAAGAAAAGAATGATCATTCAGTTAGAAGATAAACGATAATAATCTTGTAGCACATAAAGATGCCACCTAAAGTCAAGCAATTTATCAAGTCCAACTTTCCAAACATTCTGAAGACAATACTATTTTAGGCTATCAGACAAGGAGTAATAGACTATTAGTCTTAGTGTGTTTGATTAGGATCAACTGCCAACATCGTTAGAATCGACGTGCAAAAGACATTGAAAAGAGAAAAAAGACGTCATGACCAAAAACATTTAATGATGCCACTCCCTTCATACGAAATACAACTATATTGGTGAGGATCTACTTTTTTAGACTCGAGATACACCATTTGTTCTTTAGATATTCTCAGGCGCGTACACAGGGGGGTACGCAGGGTGCGCGCGCACCCCCCCTCCCCTTCAGCGGCCAAAAAGTGGGTCATTTCTTACTAAGGAATCTTCAAATACTATGCTTTTTTCATATGATACCTATGACTGTACCTATGACTGACTCTTCGGCCAATCTGCGAATTTCAAGCAGTTTTTGAATGGTCGGTATGAATTATCACGTTGCAAACATTTGTCTTGAGAGAAAGGTATCATTGAAAGACGAGTGAATCCATGCATTGGTGTTCTTGTATTGTTTGTTTTCTTTTATACATGTTTTCATCCTTCATATGTATGCCCTAAAGGGAAGGTTTCTACATCTACGCTATTTGTATGTTTGTGAAATTATGGAAATACCTAAGTGACCGTTGAGCCATATAAATGAACAAAATAAATATGAATTATATTATCTTGAGATTTTGCATCAATTTAAAATAGGTGCGAACATTTTGGAGCAACAATAATCAAACGCAATTAAACACATCCATTATCCTACAAATAGTGGAATTAGAAAAGGATGGGGAATTACTGTGATCGAAATTACAAAAATGTGGGTTATATTTGCCGTTCTCATCAATGCTTCGCCACATTGAGCTCCTCTAATCTAGCATAACCGTAGTGAAAAAGTTTCCATTGGGGAGGAGGGGGTGTCATTTTAATTTACTGGGGAAAGACGACATTTTGTTATATATCTGTATATTACATCTTCTGAAATACCATAACCAACAAAAAATAAAATAACACTACTCAAATAAACGCCTCCATTTTTAAATCCGCTAGCAGGTTAAAGGGAGTTAAGTCGCTATCTTATTCGCAATAGAGAGCATCCCCCTCCCCTTTCCTCTCCCCTTCATACCTCGATTTTTGTTGGTGACAAAAGGCATCCACCCAAAATACTTGAAAACACATTCAAAAGGCAAAGGACGAAAACAAACAGAAGACCGAGAAAATAGTTATCTCCATGGAAAGCGCTTAAAATAAAGGTTCTAGGGTCAAGTTATGTTATACCTTCGCCCATGTCGTTTATCAATATAGCTACTAGAATGCTACTATTAATGAAT
Source organism: Nematostella vectensis (assembly GCF_932526225.1). NCBI lineage: Eukaryota > Metazoa > Cnidaria > Anthozoa > Actiniaria > Edwardsiidae > Nematostella > Nematostella vectensis. The sequence goes on along the minus strand of NC_064037.1, from coordinate 14,642,712 downwards.
TATGTTAGAAATGGGATTTTTGCGTCTCCATACTTCTAGGTGTTAGCGCATTAATCAAGTTCTATGAACGACCTCCTCTCTCGTCAATTCCATTATATTGTAATTAAGAAAAAGAGGCGTTGAACTTACCTCGCTTCTTCAGTGGGCTTTTTTCTGCAACTGTAATAAATAGACAGTAATCAGTGACAAATGCCAGAAAAAAAATAAATTTATGAATTGTTGTTATTCACTTGCGCGCTTAAAAAAATATAAAGCGCGCCGCCATTGATAATATATTTGTAACGTTCCAACCAGGGCAGGTCTATTAAAATTGTCATTGTCATTTTTCAATCAATTTTTCGGCTTCTTTGGTATTGGTAATTATCCACATTAGAATTTTATTAATCAATCGTTTTATAGAATTGGAAACAGTCATGTTTATTGAGCTTTAAAACTAATCTGAGGTAAAGATACATAATGACTTTCTCTATTCGCTTGTTGTGTCTACACTGTCCTTTTTTTGTTTCCACTTTCTTATTTCCAATCATTCCATTTCCCTCTTTTTTGTGGTGCTTTCTCTCAACGCTCGATATTCTATAAATTCCTTTGCTGGTGTCATCTGTGTTTTGTTTACATTTTGCAATTCCCCTCTCACTGGGCGACAGGAAACAAGGAAACGATAACTTGAAAATCTTTTTGGCTCTCAGCGGGTGCAAATTGCGAACGGTTACTCGTGAGAAACCAAACACACCTCAACCAAAAACAATGCGAAATTCAACAACTGCACAGTCACTTTTAAGAGAAAATTTTCTCTTTTCATAAAATGTTTGTCGTTTTTTCAATGATATAATTTTAGTTTAAATTTTAGTTTAGTTTTAGTATTGAGCTGAGCGTTTGAACTCGTGTATCTATATTTTAGAGACTCTTGATGAATGTTTATGTTTCATGGTTGAATCTCTTCATAACTAAACTTAAAACTCACCAATAAAGAATTGGGAAACACTAACTATATGTCCCGCTTCTAACAATACCAGAAATTTTTTCACTTAATTTCTAAATTATGAAAGCTATATACTTTGTATTCGATCCGTAGAGCGTAACAAGATTAATATCACAATGAGATAAAAAGCGATAAAAAATTTTTTACCCTCACTCTCCTCCTCCAAAGCGTCATTTGGCAGATTTCTCAAGCTTTCTAGTCTATATCCATTAGCGAACGAGAGCGAGAACAACGTGCATGCGAAAAGGATTGCAACCAATTTGACGTCCATGGCGAGTTAGAGTTGACTGTGTTTTGGCTAAAAGGTGGCTCTCCTCACAGCTGTGACTCGCGAATGTAGAGACGGATGAGTCCGCGCGAGCTTATGAACCCAGTTGGTCGAGTTCTCGACCAATCAGAATGTGTGTAGGTGTGTCACTCAAAATGCAGTTTGTATGTAATAATTATCAAGGCCCCCATCGATCTAACAATTAGAAGAGCTAGCAATACCTCAGAATCTATCCGTTATTGTTATTATTTTCATTACAGCTTAAAGTAATCACTAATGTTCAGAAAAATAACCGCCGTTTCACTTGCCCCGGATCGGAAATGCCGATTCGGCAAATTTCTATTTCATGTCAAACTGTTTTTAATTTTGAAACAAGTGTTCTTGAGAATCCACCTACACTGAAATAAAGAATAGCTAATCTCGGTAAAGGTTATTGATATGGGAATGTGTTATTATTTTTTTAATAAAGGCTGCATTTCATACACTGACGATATACATGACGAGTTTGTTGAGTATTAATATTTGCTATATGAGTTTCGATTTACCGTAATACCCTTAATGTTTGCTGATAAAAGAACCCGTCAAATGACCATGCAATAACGACAGCGTCAACACATGCCAATTGTATATATACGATGTTTGCTGAAAAATAAAATAAAGTGTAATAGATATGTAGTTTTATTACTCTATTTTGTACGTTTTAATTAGGAAAGGCAAATTGGAATTAGATCGAACCGAGGGTAAGAACATACGAAAAAGAGTTGTTGAGGTGAACAATCCACTTGAATTGTATGAAAAATTATGTTAAAAAATTGGCGGAAGAAGTCATTAAAATGGACCAAAATTGAACGGTTGACCAACTGTGGATTAATCTTACTATCGTTGAGGGCAATTTCGGGTCGCCAAAAACCATTTGGGAATCTGCCCATCTGCCAATATGGGAAAGTTTTCAGACATCCCATCCTATGTCAGCGTCAGAATTTCTACCACAAATAAAATTCGAATTGAGAACTCAATCTCCAAATGCTCTGATAACACTGAAGTGCGCGGAAAGTTTCAGTAGCTTCTTATCTCGAGATAATCAGAATTTATATAAAAGCTTTTCACTTCGCTAAGAAATATAAAGCGATTTATATTCTAGAGGAATTGTGGGGATTTACTTTACATAGCCAGAACGCTGTTCACTTCTCCAACCCCCGCTGACCTATTGTACCGCCGACGCGTTTTTGTTTGTTGGCACTATGATTTATTACAACGAATAGCAGAAATTGACAATTGCTAGACTCTAAACCTATTGCTTTCTTTCTTTGCGCTGCGTTATCAACGTTTTGTTTGGATTCCTTGTCGGGGAACTGACTGCTAGATAAGTAACGCGCGCTTTTGACTAGAAACATGCTGTGGATATGAAATAAATACTTTCTAATACAACTCGAGAAATGAAGAAAGATATCGCCGAAAAAGAACAAATAATGCGGGTGAATAAATCTTGAGGATAAGATTTTTTTTCTTTATTTCATATTCAAGTCACGTAATTCTGAATAACTGATATGATGGCGGTTTTTTTCTGAAAGATTCTCCCGCTGTTTTGAAATTCTTGTACACGTCGCGTCGACTACATAAAATACTTATGCGTTGCGTGCATCCTGCTGTGCAGTGAAAGAAAACGAATAAAATATATGAATAGTCTCAAACAGTTCAACACCCTTTGAAACATCGCTTGGTCGGAAATTAATCGACTCATAGAAATCAAATGAGAATGATGAAATGTGATAAACACCTGGGAGAATGAAAAATTGCATCATCTTTGCTTTGAAAACTACCATAACTTTTTCACAGGCCACAAAGATGTATACTTCGTTATTCTATAATATTTTGATGGATTCGAGAGCTGTCAAGATTAAAACTTGAGCCCGTATTGCCATGGTGCAACGCAAATTGAGGCAAACACATGCGCAAATTTCAACAGTTTTCAACCATCTAACAAGAAAAATAGAAAATCTGACATTTAATATAATGAGATAAAATATTGAAATAAATAAAAAAGAGAATGTGACAGCTTTCGAGGTAAACTTCGAGAGTGTAATTTGTGTTAAATATTCTCACACAAAATACTTTTAAAAAACGAGCTGATACTTGACGAAAAATTATTTTCATCGTAAATTGTTATGATCTATAATGATTAATAAAGCAAAATAACATTTTTTTAGATTTGGAGACTTTTTCAGCAGAGCACGAAAATAAAATATCTTTATCGTTGGACTCTGCTAATTATTCGGAAATCGATGGGGTATTGAAACCCTTTTATTCTTTAAAAGATTCAAGAATATCGACATTGTCTAACCACGAAGAAGGGGGCGTACAAAGGAATAAAACGAAACGAAGTGCTAAACTGAGGTAAGGTGTGTAAAACCATCATTCAAACTTCATTCCTTGACATTAATGCGAATCCCCTTATAATGACAATTCAAACACATATTAATGCTATCTTTATTTTTCCAGGCATATCAGTCAGGAAACAAGAGAGAAAGAAATATGCTTTAACATGCTGTTTCCCTCTACAAATAAAGCATGTTTATTTCACCTCTGTATGGACAGCTATTGTAGAGCACTAAAAATGATAGGCTGGGATGATGCATCTGTAGTTCTGGGAGTAGCCCGTTGAGGGGGTTGAAGTAGCCCCTGCCCCCTCTCCTTCGTTCTTTGAGTAAGAGACTGTCAGAAACCTTCTATTCTACATTTGTTAATTTGGAGGATAAAATGCTGACTCCGCTTTAGGCAGTGTCTAAATCTATATACTAGTTTTTTTTTTTTTTTTTTTTTTATGGTAGATGAGATCCTTTGGTCGGTGAGTTGTTATTTATTGTCGTTTTATCTGGAATTGCACAGAGACGAGTGGAAACCTTTCTGGAGGTAGAAGATGATAAAGGATGACATAGACAGGTTGGCAAAATGAATAGGATGGTTAATGAGAAAACGCTTCTCCCTAATAAAAGCGAAGGGAGTGATATATCTAGCGCTATTGTAAACCACCCCTCAATCTACGTCATTGATATCCAGGCTCTTTTGGCGCGGCCACAAATGTGAAGACCATCAAAAAGACTTCTGTCAAAATTTTGGATTTCAAAGAAATTCAAACTGTTCCTGTGTTTTGAAATCTGAAAGCTTACTTTTTGTGAATTTTTTTTTATATGATATGCTATATAAAAGGGAAAAGATTGCAACTGATAAATATGAAAGTTACCTCTTTCTAGACCACAGCAAATATCTGTTAGCATCCCTCGCCTCCTCCCCCGGAGCAGAGTTCCCAGCACTCGGACACGATATACTGTTCCGTGATTATTTTCGAATATGTAATCCTTTGAGTAAGAAGTTGAAACTAAATGCTATAAGAATATAAATAATCGATGGTCGTTTAGATCCGTAAATCGTTTACTGCTTTTAAGCGTACCACAGAAGGCTATTAAAGGCGAGCCCAAGAGAGCATGCCATATCTTATGCCTTTCCCTATTAATCCACCACACCCAGGTTATTGAAAAGGGGAATGGAAGTTGAAAGATATGCAAGATTGTATTTCTGATAATAAGAGTCGGATTATCCTCTTTTGAGGGATTATGTTCTTAGGCATTTTAATAAACAGTCAAATTAATATTAGATTCACGTCACTGAACATGTAATTGGACTTCTGTCTGGTTTGCATTCTAGTTTAAACCATTTTTCACATTTTAGTCACTATTGCATATAGTCGCCTCTCTCTTCAATTTTATACATTCAAATTTTGGATAAAAATACTTTTTAACTATATCCTTTAAATCTAATTGCTCAATGAAAAGCACTAGCTGGTAATACAAAAGCACTTATTTTGTGGTGACTCATTTGATTTTTCAGCTCTCCTTTATTTCTTTTCTTTCCGCCAGGGTTATCAAACCATCATATCTTCAAGTATTCGGTTTTCATTTGGGTCATTCATAAGCTAGGTAATACACTACTGGACGTTTTGGAAGCACTTCCATGTTATTATGCCATCGATCCTTCCGATACCGAGATAATTCATTTCACCAAAGGAAAGATAGGTTAAGCATGACTCTGTGTATTCTAAACACGGTCAGTAGTGTGATCTAGGTGCATAGCCAAGATTTCCTGGAGGGGGGTTCGCAGATAAGATATGGGAAAGTACGATATTTGACGATCTTGTCCCCCACTTCTTGGAGGGAAGAGGGGGGGGGGGGGGGGCTAAGGGCCTTTAGTCGGCCCAAACCTCTGATAATTTAAAAAAAAAAGGGATTTATTAAACATTCCGACCAGGTCGGGAAAAATGGATAGTGTATCATTTGTTATCCCTTAGGTCAAAATTACAGTTTCTTAAAAATTGTACAGTAAATATGAAGTTTACAGATCTTTTTTTATTACTAATGAGGATAAAATCCATTACATGAAGTGGAATACACCGCAGAATATAATACGGTTCATAAATTCTTTCCGCTATTTGCTATTTGCATGAAATATTAGTGAAATTTATGGTCGCGGAGGTGAAGAGTTTGAAGGGCGAAATTACCCCAATCGGCTTACTTTCTCGCCATTTCTTCCATAATCTAGCATTACGGCAACACAGGACCTCTTATCCCTCTCTGAGGCTTTTAACACGCTAACCGGAGTGTCAGAATGTAAAACTGCTGAGCGGAGTCTATTAAGCCGTACATAATTTACTTAAGACATAAAACAAAACAAGTTAGGAATTCTCTGGTTCTTTTAAAAATTTTCCCCCTTATCTTAATTTCTTATTTTGCGTTTGTTAGTCTTATTTGGTAAATAAAATCTCTCCTTTAGCTGCTGTTCTCTCTATTCCCTTTTTGCCAACTTCGATTTAACTTAACAAACATATAAGAATTTGGTCTTATTCGCCAAGAAGCACTAATACCTTATCAATAGCATTTCCGAGCTCGAGCAAAAGTTACAGTTAATATGAGTATGATTTTTGCTAAGAGAATATGCCCATATTATCTGCTTATTCACTATTAAGCCAAAGGTGAGTTTACAAAATTTTGAAAGTCACTAACCTGTTTTTGTCTCCTCCTCTTGCCAGGTCTTCTCGGCCTCAGCATCAATCGAGCGCGCTTTTATCAACAAAGCGCAATAAGCAAACAGTAATACAGCGAAAAGCACGCATCGAATGGTCGTCATTTTTCTCTTGTGTTTTTTTTGTAGCTCTGTTAGCAGAGGGTCTGACCTTCTTGTTTGCTTGTGTGCACTGTTTGGATGTTGCGCCAACGCAGCTTCGTTTTATACCCTTCCCTTTCGATGCTTTGACCGACGCGATTATCAGTGTCAGTTATTATGCTACCAGGGCAATAAGGGACTATTATATCACGACTGACTTATCGACCGCATATGTGATAACCATTAAGCAGCACCCCCGCGTTATCTAGATGCGATGACAAACACACGAATAAACCGTCTTCATCTGGTGTCAGAAGTGGGATCTCGTGTTTGAAACTTGCGCGCGATGTTTGCCTACATAAAGAATACTACTACACGAGAAAGAAAGCCCTGATTTTTTTTTCCAACTTGCTGTAAGGAAGTTTCGTCTTGAGTTTTAAGTTTAATAAATAATTGATTTGGGGTGAAGTGATTTTTACAACCTTTCTGATAGTGGTCATAGATAACGCATTTGGTCATTAACATCCAACTACCTCCATTGCGCGCAGTGCTATTAACACCATCCGTGATTTACTCCTTCAAACATTGAAGCATGTTATTTAGAAGTTTAATACCAAGCCAGCGCGCTTGTTAGTTATACTAGACCGTTGACACCCTCAGAATTCAGATACGGACGGAGCAACTTCTATTCGTATTTAAGTCTCTACTTATTCATGGAGGTTATAAAAGGCCCGGCTATTGCTCTATCAATTGTGGTTTTCAATAATCTTGGGTATTTATCACAATCAATTTTGTAAGCTCTTTCAGAAATGGCGATTCAGGAGGGCTGAGTTTCTCTTGCTTCCAATTGGAGAAGCCGTTCTAGCGGTCTTTTTTCCCTTATCAACTCAGGTAGTGGTTAGCCCTTGCAATAGAAGCGACATCATATCAAATACGGAGGAATTGTCCTGACGTGTTACTTGTATTTGGACTTTCAATGAATTTAGACCTGCTAACAACCCCTTATGATAATGAAAATACAGGGCTTTTAGATTCGACCAAATACATTAAGTGGAAGGATTTTAACTTTGTCAAGCACATTAAGAGTAAAGAGGTTTGCAAAACCTCGTCATCTTTACTCACAAATGCGGAAAACAAAAATAAAGATAAAAACAGCCAGGTTATCAGGCCAAATGACATTCGAACAACAAACCGCAGATGGACGATTTTTTTCTGTTTTCTAGACGAAACACCGTAAACCATTTAACTCCAAACCCCACGCTTAGAAGAGGTCTAAAGTTAAGTATTTTTTTTCCAACAGGATATTTAAACATTAAAATATGTCAAACATACCAAAAAATTGAAGCAGGACGAAAGAGGAATCCGTCTAACTTATCCGCCCTTCTAGAGGTTTTACCCTTTTGCCAAAAAAATGAATCTTGGCGTGTAATTAATTATCATATAATGGTATCTAATTCAGTTATATTCTCATTCTTCGGCCAAAGAGCGAACAAGGATTACTCAATTTAGCCCAAAGCTCCGCAAATAAGATCTCTTTATTCACTATTTACTATCCTTCTTTTGTAGAAGACAGCGTCAGATATGTTAAAATCAGTCCTTCAGGCACGAATCTGGCTTCTGGCTTTTAGAAAGAGGATTAATAGATTAGCTTGTTTTCATTCGACTGTGTTCTATTCTATATCTCAAACGATATTGAAAGGTCTGCTTGTAAAATAATGTAATCGCCAATCTCCGAGCGCTACTAATGTATTAATTAGCCTTTAACTCGAAATAACTAGATTGACAATTGATTATTTTGAAAATCCAGTCGTGCGGCGTCTCACCGGAGACTTTGTGATAAAGTGTCGAAGCAATCAAGGCACACGTCGTGTTCAATTTTACGCACTTTCTATAGAGGGCGGAGAGAAAGAAAATTGGTGTACCCTTGAGGGAAAACAAATTAGAACAATTCGGAAATCACTACGAAAGCAAGTCGTTTCCCTAAAAAGTTGCCGATAGAACTCAACAATCGATTAGGTAGATAGAAATGGTTGTGTCTTTAGAAGATACTTTTTAATGATTTTTCCCGAAAAAGTATTGCCGCCGTTTTCCGAAAACCAATTTGCACTTTTTTCTTATAATTCTGTTTATAAGCGCAATTTTAAATAAAAACAGAGCGTCCTAAGGGAGTGTTATTTATTTATGGCCTTGAGGGGGGAGTCGGTATGCAGCGCCACTCCACATGAGTTGTCTGTCAACCCCCCATTTGTCAAAATCAAGACTTTGTTGACCCCCCCCCCCCCCCCCCCCGAAAGAATCGAAAGATCAAGCTAAGCATGGGTGTACTTAAGGCGCTCTGTCATATGGATGCGTCTGGGAGTTGAAAGAGCACCTTTTGCAATTGCACGTACTAGATTCCTAGTATATTTTACAAATGCATACATTTCAGTTGTTTTTATTTATTGATCCTATAGGTCAAGCTTACATGAACTAATACCTAGTAAATATTGTTGAATTTGTCATTTGTGTGAAAGCGTTCACGGCTCAACAGCAGTAAATGTAGCCTAAATATGTTATTGGCAACGCTAGGAACAGCTTTTCTTGCATTTTGATTACTCATTTCAATAATAAAAAATACCTCCCCCCGCCACGCCCCCGTCAACAACAATGAAACTTTTATGAACCCCCCATCGACGTTCCCAAAACGTTTTTAGCCCCCCCCCCCCCCCGGCCATAAATAATGAACACTCCCTAAAAAGAAATAGACCGCTTGAATACCAAAACGAAATAGAACGGCTTGATGTAGTCCTACCACCATCCAAACCTAATCCTACACTATCCAACCCAAGCCCTATCACCAACCAACACCAACCCAAACCCCACCCAACCCTAAACCTGATATCACCAAACCCTTAACCCATCCAAAACCCTAACCCCACCCAAACCTAAACCTGATATCAACAAACCCTTAACCCATCCAAAACCCTAACCCCACCCAACCCTAAACCTGATATCAACAAACCCTTAACCCATCTAAAACCCTAACCCCACCCAACCCTAAACCTGATATCACCCAACCCTTAACCCATCCAAAACCCTAACCCCACCCAACCCTAAACCTGATATCACCAAACCCTTAACCCATCCAAAACCCTAACCCCACCCAACCCTAAACCTGATATCACCAAATATCACCCAACCAAACCTACCATCAGCCGCCCCATTAGCCTATCATTACCCAACCATAGAGCCGTACCACCACCTAAACCTAAAGCTACCACCACCAAACCCTAACCCCACTACCATCTAACCCTAAACCGTCCATTCAAACTATACCCTACACCGATCCAAACCCAACACCAACCGGCCTTAAATCTTCCGCCACTCTAACCTATAGCCATCAGCTACCCAACCATAACCCGGTCATAGACCAACAAAACTGAACCTACCTGCATACAAGCCAAAGCCTACCAGCACGCATATCCTAATCCCAGCAGCTACTCCTTGCAGACAGTGCTGAAAAACGCAAGACTAGTTCCAGTACCGCGCGGTTAAACCAGCCTTTTTCTTTTGAAATGGCGGCTTTTTACCGGCGAACTGTCACATTTTGGCGAATGCTAAGAAAACTAGACCAAACCTAAGGCTTTAATTTTCTTTATAATTCCCTCATTATCACACAAATCTGTCATCTTTTGTACAGTATGGTTTTAATGCTGTACAGTAAGTCAAAACAGCGACAGAAGTCAGCCTTTCGTACCTTTACTCGAACGATTCAACACTGAGATTTTGTTTGTTTTCGCCAGAACACGCGCATGCGCATACGTTATTCAGCACTGTCCTCCATGCACCAACACCGCCTACCCATACCCTACCGATACAACCCTAATCCTACAAACAAATCCCTAACCCTAGCCCAACCCCAGTTGATCGGTTGCTGGAACTCTTATATTCTCTAACATTTCTAACTAAACACCCCTCTGGCAACCCAACCCTCCCCCCCCCCCCCCACCCCCCGTACCAGTTAGCTAAACATGACGGGAAAACATGACGCTTCAAATAAGCCCATTTCACATCGAATAAGGCGGAGAATTTCTCTGAGTACTTAGTAACTAATGGCAAACAAAATATCAAGTGCGACTTTTTTTAAATTGATGCGACTTTTTGTAAAGTGTCATTGAAGTTTGAGCTTTTCGTCCCTGAGTTGATACACAAGGCAATGATGATCAAGGAAAAAATACCCTAAAAAGCCAAAATCTGGTCATGTGCACTTCAGCCTCACGTTATTTGTGTTTTAAAAATCAGTCCGTAATACAAGGAGCCTATAGCCACTGAAGAAATTGTGTCTTTTCTCTCTATTTGGAATTGCAAGTTTTCCAGGTTTTTCCGTCATGTCAGTTAGCTACTGTCTTTTGCAGGGGCATTATAGATGCCGAGGGTTGTTTTGGCACCTTCCTTTTTAGCATCTAGAGCACCATAGTTACCTAATTCATTGCTTGGAAGGGCGTGAGGTAACGCAAGTGGCTTCCTTCTTGTGCGAACGCACTAAAATGTATTCTCACATCTCGTGAATAACACTTGAGCCGTGAGAACGGAGTGAGATCTCGTGGGTTAGATGTGGATTTTCGGTTTTCGCTAGGGAAACCATAGTGTACTTAAACATGACTTTAACAACCTTGTTGTTTTGTTGTTAACAAAGAATTCTTGGATTCTATGAAATAATATTCTGGTCGCCCTAGATAACACATATTCTTGGAATATAGGGTAAAGTACTAGACAAGTCGGTTGTCGAATTTACCTTCCTGGACGAAGTTGTGGTGGTCTAAATAATACGGGTTAAATTTGTATACAATAAACCTCTAAAATCAACATCCTTCATTTTCTCATAAACGCTCATGTGAATGTTCAAAAACTCCTCGCAATTGAAAAACAATAGTACCTTCAGGTTCCATGGATTTGTTTCATTGAAATTTGCGATCTGTAGGCAGGATTAATGGTACATATCAAACATATTCCTTAAGGATAGTGTCCTTCGTTTGCATTGCCTTATATGGTCATTGATGCCCATATTTAGAAAAGCTAAAGTTTTCCCGCTCCCTGATCTACAGAAAATATGGTGAAAAATGCTGATTCCTGTCAATTTGAGACTCGCGGCAAGAATTTGTCAAAAAAACCTGACAGCTTGGTCAAATTTGTATCTCACTAATCTTGAAAAGCCCTTAGACCCAGGCCTGCCAGAGATTGACCGAGCGGGTTTGAAGGTCACCCAAATATTGATATGTTAGATTAGGTAGGGTGACGTCATGTCTTGGAGAGACCACGCCCTACCTTGAAATATTTCAGTATATATGAACTTTCACCCTTCCTTGGTAATGTAGGGCATTTATATCTACAAATCAGTGCAATCAGCGAAAAGTGGATAGGTGTCGAACTTTTTGTACTGTAGTAAAAGTCGCCTTAAAGTCCACTTGGATAACGATTTTATAGTGTGTATACAATCAAGGAAACACGTCTTATACCGACAACATAGCTCAATTCAGATTCGCTTGCCGTTTCTCAACAAATATACAATACTTTGAACTCAATAGGTCGACAATTTACCGTGATATTTTTGTGAATGGGGAACTACCGACATTAAGCAGCATGTTGTAGAAAATTCTTAAGTGTCACTGGAATTACGATGTTATAGTGTACATAGAGGACGGAAAACATTCAATACCGACAAAAAAGCTCAATATTTAGATTTTCTTGCCCTTTCGCAACAAATATAGAATACTTTGAACTTAATAGGTCGACAGGTTACTGGGTTAATTGAATAAATTGAAAACTGTCGGGCATAGTCCATCGAGGACCTTTCCAGACTGTCGGGCATATAGCCACTGCGTTTCTAAATGGATTAAAAGAGCCTGGATCGATACCCAGTACAACGCGGGATACATGTGATATTCTAAAACGTTAGGATCTGGGCCAATTTTTTAAAAGAGCGAATTTGCAAGTTTACGTAGAAATTCTTGACGTACGCAGTTCAAGGGCGATACAAAAGCGAAAAAAAAAGGATCGTAGCGAACTCCCAAATATGGTATGTAATGTCCTAATAAGTAGTTGACCGAGTAAGCTAGACAAACGACTTTTCAGAACAAGATTGATTGATATGGAAACTGCAATAGAATGAAAGGGCGAGGGAGTATGTTAGCAGTTACGTGCGGGTATCACTTGATTAGTTTCAAAATTGGAAGAGCGAGATGGCTGTGCTGAGATAAACTTAGCAGAAATACAGGGTAAGAGTAAAATTCAAGGGGTTCTTATGTTTGCTACAGAAGATAATATCTTGAAATAAAAAAGCTTCTTAGAAGATAAAGCTTAAGTATCTAATAATTCTAAAATACCAATAGCTTCAATCTTATTCTCCCATGCAGTCGTTCTGACGTTTGTAACGCAATGCGTGATGTCACGCTATGAGCTCAGTTACTCACCACCCGGGGACTATAAAAAATATACAAATATCTAATCAGTAGGCAATAAGTAGCTGTTGATTGACAAGGATTGCACTAGCCAAACGACCAGTTACCCACGAAGACCGGGCTGTAGTTGCGGACTTTCCCGCAAAGGTTTCCGCGCCTGTTAAAGAAAACCTAGGCTCTGGATCGTAGAGCATGACGGTCGACACAAAATACAGCCGTCTCACACTCTTATTCCCTTCGGCGATGCGACAAGCGCGAAATAAGAGCTGGACGAGCGAAGATGTCACAATTGTGGCCTGCAAAACTGCAAGAAGACTTTTCCTGCACTTGGTATATAGCTCCAGGGATTGATCTAGCTGGGGGGAGGGGGTAATCTTTAATGTTACATATGGCTTTCTGGCAGCCCAAAGGGGCTTTCCCCCTAAATCCGCTACTGAGCTCGCGCATGAAATCGAAAGATTTTCCCTTCTCCCATAACAAAATCCAATATGCTCACTTCAGGAAGTCCGCTGGTTTCCAGGCTTGTTTCATATGATCGCACTCAATCACACACGATCGCACTATACTAGTGTATGGAAACTCGACCAGCGATCGTGTGCGATCATATGGAAACCCGCTTTGCGATCGGAATGCGATCAGTGGCGATGGTGCGGTCAAACTGGCTTCGATCATGTGCGATTATAGGGATAATATACCCTTTATAAAAAAATTCTCGTTCTCCGAGCTTTCTCCGTTGTCGTCTATACGAGAGACTCTATAGATAGGCACTGCCAAAGCGGAGTTCGAGTACATGATTATCATTAGAAAGTATAGTTTTAGACCAACGCAGCCCTGATCATGCTCAGAAAGTCTGAAATGAAAACAAATATATCTAACAGAAACGTACATTGAAATGTACCGCTAGCGTTACTCTTCATTGTTTCCTTTTGGGTCTACATAATGACAAGAAAATAAGACGGCGGCATCTCGGGTGGATGAGGGGTGGGGGGGGGGGAGGAGTTCAAGGGGCTGGGACGCTACCCTGCTCATGAGATCGTATGTGGGTAACCGCAGATTCGATTAATTCGACTCCGGTATGCTGCTTCATAAGTAGTAAAACAAGGAATTTATGTATTGAGCATCTCGGCATCTCGGCATCTCGGCCTTCACTCACAGGATTCCCATTATTCGCAAACAAAACATTTCTGAATAGCCCGAATGAGAGCCGGCTATCAGGCTAAATCAGATTCTGTGTGTATAATTTATAAGTTAAACGAGACTTACCTGTAAGTTTAAGTTTGACTCGAATTCTATACCATAAACATTAGTAAGCGGAGGACTGACATGAAGAACGAACGCAAAGCCTATTGGGAGCAACGTGACGTCACTAATCATTTGTTCAAAACACTCATTGTGGAAATGCACAAAAATAGAAGTAACCGGGGACAAACATAAGCCACACTGGGAGGGTGTGGTGGGTGTCAGTCCTCCAGTTACTAATGTTTATGGTATAGAATTCAAGTCAAACTTCAACTTACAGTTAAGTCTCGTTTAACTTATAAATTCTATCCCATAAACCGTAACCTTCGTACTGACATGAAGACTTCAAAGCTTGTGTAATGACACAATGAGTTGCATAACGTGTACAGTAAGAATATTTATTACTTTCAATGACACCAATAGTGAAAATGTATAGGAGTATAGTACTTCTACAGAAATATCAAAATGATCTTGTAATAAATAAACTAAGTAGTTACATGCTTGTAATAGAAACGTTTAAATGTATTAGCATTACTCCAACCTGCTTTCTTTAGAATGTCATCTAAAAACAATGTGTGGGTTGAGCTTCCACTCGTGATCAGAGTGGTGGTTCCTAGATAATTTATCTGCAATGACATTAGAGGACCCAGGTATGTGAATAGCAGATAACCACACCCTTCTGGGAATGCACCACTGCCAAATCTTTTTGGCCACTGTGTCACAGGTTACCGACCTGCTACCCCCCATGTGATTAACATAGGACACTGCTGTTACATTATCCAGCTCAAAACGAAGATGGACATTAACCATTGCACTGCAAAAAATAGTTAAGCAAATGTACACCACTTAAAGTTCTCTTACATTAATATGTAGAGAAGCTTGCTCTCGAGTCCAAAGACCCTGAGACTGCAATGAAGTATCTGTTGTACAATTGACGCCCCAGCCACTGTCACTCGCGTCAGTCTGAAAAGTACAAGTGATTGCAGGATGTCTAATGATACGGTAAGCATCCATAACATTGTCGTACCACTATCGCAAGTCTTCCTTTGCTGAGTCAGAGAGAGTCAAAATCCCTTCATAATCACCATGATTATTTGCTAAAGCCTGGATTTTGAAACGTTCCAAGTCACGATAGTGTAACTTGCCAAACTCTACACCAGGTAGAGATGATACAAACTTGCCCATTACTTGTGCAATAAAGCGTATAGTAAGACTCTCCAGCAAGAGCCTGTGAACAGTGATTTCAATTTCTCTTTCTTCTGTTGAGAGTCACGCTCATGGTGATAGAATTACTAATGAAGCCCAAGAAGGCGATTTCCTGAGTAGGCATAAGGACACACTTGTCTGGGTGTACATGAAAACCAAGCTACAGAAAAAGCTCAATTGTTTCCTTGAGGTTATTCAAACATTCAGCTATATCACTCCCTTGTAAGTAAAAATCATCTATATACCCACTAATGACATGACCATTCTGTCTTATAGTGGCTAAGACTGGATTAATCACCTTAGTAAAAATCCTAGGTAAACTGGTTAATCCCATTGGCAAAACCCTGAACTCATAAAGTTGCCCATTCCAAGAAAATTTCAAGAATTTCCTATGTTCTGGGGCAACAGGGATTGTATAATATGCATGCTTAAGGTCAAGTGAAGCCATGTATGCTCCAGGAGTGATCAAATTGAGGACTGTGTTCAAAGTGTCCATCTAAAAATGTCTGAAAAGAACAGCCTTGTTACAATGTTTGACATTGAAAATTAATCTATACGAGCCATCTGGTTTAGGGACAACAAATATAGGAGAGATACATTCCCCGAACTCATGCACTGATTCACCTACTACACCAAGTGTAAATAAATTATTAACTTGAGAGTCAATGATTGATTCCTGCTGAGAATTAAAGTTCCTCTGGCCGTATATACTATAATTACTAGGGTCATCGACAAATTCTATGTGGCAATGTGCAATAAAATCTAAAACTACAGGATCTGATGTGATCACTTGCCACTCAGTAATACAATTTCTAGTATTTCCAGCAAGAAAAGGTTGTTGGTTAGAAATAAGTGTCAGAAGTTCATCACAGGGAGACACATACCATTGTGTTGACTTTTGGTTGGATCTCTTGTCCGACTGGGTTGCACTCCGAAAAGACTGGTTTTGATATCCAGAGTAGCTGTTTGACCCCCACTGGGTACCACGGCCACGGAAACCTCTGCCACGGCCTCTAAATCCACCCCTGTTCCCAGAGCTTGGGTATGGGGAGAACCTTTGCCCCCCGCCTCTTAGTAGTAGTAGTAGAACGGAACTTACAAACTCTGTTCTTGTTTTACTCTGCAACCTCCTTAACTCTCTTTGAAGTATCCCCTCCAAATAAGAATTCATCTGCAGGGTTGCTGGAGCTACACAAAGCTTTGGCAAATTCACTTCGGAATTGGGGCTTAATAGCTTCCCTTCTCCTTTGATTTAATTCATAATTGGCTGTCATTGACAAAGTGATACCGTCCATACAAGTAGTTATTGTTTCTTTGTTTGCCTTGGTGGTTTGTAATGACTCAGCAACTTTAAGTTGGCATTTAATGGACGACAAAAGCATGGCTTGTGTTGACTGAAGTTGAACATCATACACCCGTGTTTTCCCTGGTATTGGATCCCAGATACTTGGCTCACATTTAGGCAAGCGGACTTTAACATTCTCTGGAGTGAAGTGTTGTTTGATTTTCAATTTGCACTGTTCAGCACTAATGCGTTGTAAGTGTAATTTGTTTGCGCCAGTGGCCACAGATTCGATTATCTTTGGCCCTTTTTCATCACTGTTAATATCCAGTTGATGACGATAATCCACTATGTCAGTGGCAGAAGTGGAATCTTCCTTCTCAGTAGGCCCAGAACCAGCAATGTTATTAATGTCTGCCTCCACGTCCACGTTCATTGGATTATCATCACTGAGGCAATAGCCTTCGCTAGCTTCCTCGTAATCTTCAGCAGGATAGAAGCTCTCCATATTTTTATTCAGTTTCTGGAGGCTTTCTAGAATCGCCATATTCACCTCACTCTGATCAAGTGATTTAAGTAATGCTCCGTGTAAGAACTACGGTGAATCAATAGGTCCTGCGGCAATAGGGGTTAGTTATCTTTTTTAACTAATCTAATTAATATTGCTATGCTTATTGGTTCAAGTCGCTCTACCTGCCAAATTTGAACTTTGGAGTCACATTTCTCTCAAATTAGTGCTCTTGCACTCATTTTTATTAGGGGGCTTAGGTTCAAAGTAAAAAAGTTTTCAACCTTTGCATTTTTGTAAAAATAGTATGTTCGGAGCATGGAGAAATCCCTTTCGGATATCTGCTAATACCTTTTTATACTTCACTTTTTTGTGGCCTACTCCCAAATGAATGCAATGAAGAAAAAACAGATTGAAAATGCTAACTTCTAATTTCAAACCAAACCCTTTCATTGATCTATGTTTGGGGTAGAGAGGAATCAAAGAATATCAATTGACTAAAAAATAATCGACGGGGGAGGAGATATAAAGGAAATTCACTCAACTTGAAAGGTTTGTTGAAAAAAAATATAACAGTAATGAAAATAATTTGATTGAGCATTTCTTGACATTTCCCCTTTCCCATTATCTTAACCCTTTCATCACCACAGGCCTCTAAAGTCAGGCCATGTCTATGCTATCTAAGCTATGTGAACAGAATTCTATTATTGAAAAAGAACAAGGTTGTTGCTAGTGTTATAAAGTTTAAGTATCTTGCCCTAAAAAATCCTTCCCCTTAACACCCCCCTCAACCGGCCTGTACCGGCTTTGGGAAGTACCCACAACCCCAAAAATTCATAAATGCAAAATAAACACAACAAGATGAAGATACTCAGGAATCAGTCTAAGGGATAAATGGTATTGCAGATAAGCATCCAACCAAGGTGTTGACATCTACTCTTAAGCCAAATAATAGCACAGGTTCTTTGACAAATCTCAAATCGAACAAGGAGAGAAAAGCAGAATCACCCCTCTCAATAAAACGCTCAAAATACCACACAAGGGAGAGAAATCAGCAAACACAGCTCAAGACACAAATAGATACCTTTAATCTGATCCTCCAGTTACATTTCCATGGCCTCAAAACACAATGTCCACTCCTTGAAGGATTGTACAACCACGAAGATGTCTTTCCGTATTGCAAAGCATTCTGGGAGATCCAGGAGAATATTCACGAGGGGAGGGCCAGTCAACACTCCTCTCACCAAAGTCAGATGGATTTTTAAAAGTCTTTTCACCCCGAAGCCAAACAAATCAATTCCAGGTCATACAGACCCAGAATAGCAGTGTAAACAATTTTTGAATTAATTTGGTTTCAGGAAAGACAGCATTTAGGAGAGCTGTGGTGATTCATTAGAAAATTATTTTCTCATCCAGGCAAAGCCAAACAAGAAAAAATCATCATGAATCCACCTTTGCTTGCAAATATCCATAAGCAAAGCACTCAATTATGCCCCAAAAGACTTCATGATGTCCTGAGACACTCTCCTAATACGCTCATAGCTGTATTATTGATGAAAAATACAAGCAACCATCAACTTGTGCTGGCTTCAGCACAATGACGAGGGATTAAAAGTGGGGACCGCAAAGCACTGTTGGAAAGCTTGGATACCGCTGACTAGGTGCAGCTGTGTTTGACTTTTACTGGCTGTATAAAGCTCAGAATAGGGGGGGAGGTATCTGTTTTCAGTCTGTAAATTTTGTAAATTCAGCTCAAAAAAAGCCAGGAGTCAATGGGTTAATAAAAGTTCCATTAATGTACATTTGTAAAGCTTCATTCTGACAAGCTTTGTTCTTGCGAAGAACAATGGATGAAACAGGATTTCAAAGATGGAATATAGTGTCAGACACAATTTTAGATAAGATGCAATGCCGAAGATTTAATGTACCATTCTAAGTGGTGATTTTCCATCCCCATGGGAATTAATATCTACAAACATACATCCAGTAATGCATTATATTTTGGTGTTTTGAGAAACCCTGGATCTAACTATTCCAATGAAATAAATCTAAACATCTAAAATAAATGTAATGGGCAATAGACTTGGAAAGAAAATCCTAAAAAGAAAATATAAGTGAAAGTTATAAAAGAAAATTTCTAATTTAAAAATCAAATCTGTTCATTAATTTATTTTTGGTGTAGAGGGGAAATAGTAAAGAGCATCAATTGCATAAAAATAGTCAACAGGGAGAAGAAAAAGGAAGAATCAAAATGACTCTTCCTTAAATGTTTGAAAAGAAAATATAATAACAATAATGTGATAATTATATTCAGTACTTTTCATAAATTTCCTTTCCCATTATCTTTAGGTTGATAGAAAACTGTTTTCTTTACAGATTTATTATTTAAAAAGCAAAAGTTTGTTTTTAGTTTTATATTATATAAGTATCTTGTTCTAAAAAACCTATGAGTGTGTACTGCTGAATCACATAGTAATGAACTAGTCATTTGCACCCCCTCCCTTATGGTCCCGCAGAAGTCAGGGGTTAATGTGGGGTTTTAGACCACTTTTTAACCAGAATATGTCAAGAGGGGTGGTGGTATTGACTGTTTTTGACTCTTAACTTGGAAACAGGCTTTTATTAAAGTTTAATCCCCCACCCTTCCCTGGGACCATGGGTGTGGGGGTATCAAATGACTAGTGAATAAGAACATCCTACTATTCTCTTCAAGACATGATTTTTAATTCGCATGTCTTCCAGTCTTTAGCATTCATCTTGGCCCTCAGGTAGTTCCTGGTTCATAAAAGAGTAAAAACAATTATTTATTTTTCCTTTCAAAACAATCTTTTTATCAAGCCATTTATAATCTAACTAATTTTCCACAACTATTTGAAAAAAAAATAAACACCTGAGATGCAAGATGCAGACAATAACAACAATACATATTGAAAATAGGGTTTTTTTTAACCTCGGTAAGGAAAATTTCTCTTGTAAGTTGAAAATGCTGCTGTATCTTCTAAGGATATGTATCTTCTTAGTACTAAGAGCACAGGATATAAAGACAAGAACGGTCTTCTTTAGCAGTATTTGACAAATGCAACACGATATTGGTTAGCCTTTATGAAATATCTCAACACAATCAATCTGCCCTGAAGAAGTTTTATTAAAGACGAATTCCAGTTTTTGTTGTATCGTATTTTATTCAACAAAATCAAGAATATAGATAAAACGAAGAATGTCAAAACAAAACCTGTTATGCTAAAATAATTTGATTACTAAGTTAAGTACTCGCATTCTCAAAGCATACAAAAAGGACAACAAAAAGCCTAATAACTGTCATATCCTCAATAGACAATACAAATCGTCGTCCGAAACTTACCTTGCATTGTTTTTTTGGGTCGCTTTCTTGTGCTTCTGTTCGCTTTTTAATGTGAACTGTTACTTGCTTAAATTTACTAGCTAAAACCAGATAAGTCTTGGCGTGAATGAATGTTAGTAGATCTCCTCTAGTTGACTTTATCCTTAAGTCACAAAATTTGAGGCAAAATAAATAATTATCGCATAATCGACAATAACTTTTTCCCTTGCTCCGTGCTTGTATTTAGTCGCCATTTCGGGGCCGGGTGGGGCCTGGGAGTTGCGCAGCTGACTGACTGACTGGCTGGCTGGCTGGCTGGCGAGTGACACCACAGGGTACCCGCGCGATGACCACAAAAACCAAGTCGCATACCTATACCATATTTCTATGCCTATGGGGCTACGCGCGCGGCCTGCGGCCGCGCTTAGCTCCGCTATGATTAGTGACGTCACGTTGCTCCCAGTAGGCTTTGCGTTCGTTCTTCATGTCAGTACGAAGGTTACGGTTTATGGGATAGAATGATAGAAAAGGGCTAGTGAACTTCTCACCGTGCCGCCTCAAAATGGCTTATTATGCGATAAAACTTATCGACCCGAAAGCAAAAGGGATTTCTTTATGACATTGAGTATCTCTACGGGACGCGTTACACCGGCATCGGTTTTGGATGCAAAAAAGTTTGACTTATAGATTATGACATACCAGTGCCTGTTTTATCTAATTCGCTTATGCGAATTATGCGGGACCGGGCTGGTATTTACATATGACTTCCAAATAAAATAATTCTTGTGCCCGTTATTTAACAATTATTCGCCGAAGGCGAAGTGAATAGAGGTGGATAGCGGTGGGACTATCAACCGCTATTCGCTGAGCCTGAGGGGAATAATTGTTTTAGTATATACTTGGCGGGGACTGAACAAGACACATTTCGCTGTAATTATTTTATCGAATTTCCAACTTTGTTTAACTAATGGTAGCGGGAAACGAGAGTTGTTGATGTTCGGGTTTTTTTTGCTCGCTCTGAACATTGAGGGCACCAAATCCATTCTGTTTTTCCACACAATGCTTTTAACCACCACGAAATACAGAAACTCCAATGAAGACAACGAATTTTAAACAACATTGTTTTGTAGACTAATTTAGTCACGTTTGACGTAGTTTTCATGAATTTGATCGTAGAAATTATTTATTTCGCTTTGAATCAAGTTTAGCAAAAAGATGCCGTTTTAATGTGAAGCTCGATCATTTGGGGTGCTAAAAGTAAGTTTTTTTATGGTAATTTCACAAATCTCACTCATTATTCCGAGTTAGCGGTGAATACTGTCCATTATTCCGAGATAGCGAACCAATCAGAGCGCGTTCTTATGAAGTTCCCGCCAAGTATACATAAAAGAAATACTTAAACACCTCTACACCTCTATATATTCTTGGCATTTAAAATACATGTAAGACATAATCTTTAACTGGTCTTTCTTTAACCCATCATATCCCTCGCCGACGCTCGCTCTGTGACAGTAGTAGTCTGTGACGTAGTTTTTTTTTAAGGGGGGGGGGGGGGGTGGAGAAAATGGCTATATCTCTCCCCTAGAGAGTCACTTTCTTGTTTTTTTCTTTCTTCTTGCGACCCTCCGTGCTGCAATGAAAAAAGCTTTTATTTGTTTCTGGTTTTAGAAGGGAAGGATAATATGAAGACAATTTTAGTAGTTTTTCTTTAGCTTTCGAACATTATCTCATCGAGTAACCTACGTGATTATATGTTGTTCGCGCTTCTCGTTGCAAATAGTGGTTAGGTATCTTGTATTCTTTTCTATGGAATAGAAAGATAGAGTTGATGGTTTAGCTGCTCCCCTACATCGCATGTCATCTATATGCATTATATCCTAATTCAAATATATTGATTTTAGGAAACCAATATCTCAGACATCTTTAAATGAAACTTTTTGTGTTTCATGACCTAGCAAGTCTTTGCAAATTGTATCATAATTAATTTTCAATTTCTGATTGCTGTTATTGGTTAGCTTGTGGCATTGCTCATTAAATCAGATAAAAGGTAAAAATAGATTGGTAGGAACCCTAACCATCAGACCACAAAAACATAATGAATGTTGTTGTTGACAGATTTGTCTCTTTATTAGCCCGTAAAATTTTCAGTGATACCCCATAAGAAATTTTCCAGTGAATAGCTTCAGGATCCATAAATCATTCATAGGACTCTAACCTGCATTATTGACATATCAAAATAATCCAATCGTATCACTCAGTTTTTTGTTAAAATTAAAAGTAAACGAGGGGTGCGAAAAAGCACATTCATCATAGGAGAAAATGGATGCAATTGGTAATTACTTTGGGGTCAGTGTCACAAATTCGCCGAGAATAAATTATTTTTCCAATTTGTACGCTTATTTCCGGTCTTTCAACTTAGTCAAAACAGAAGGATATCCTATTGACATAAGCATTCCATTAACAAACCATTTGAAGAGATTGCTAATTATGTGCGCACATAACTATACTACTAACAGGAAGCCCATCTATCGAAGCATCCTCTCAGATGGACTGCAAAATAGCTCTTAAAAGCTACGGAATTCGATGTGCACCCGAGGAAGTAATCCTATTGGTTGCTCTATTAACCTGCGATGTTCTAATTGGCTGTTTCCCTTGAGCTGTGTACACGCCTGTCAAACCTATCTCGAGTCCTATACTCCGGAGAGTTTCAACACAAGATTAAGGAGTTAGGTAATATGTGGCGTGCGGTATGAATGGATTTAGTGATAATGTACTTTACAGCTCTCTCCGCCTCTTCAAATGACAAAGCTATTAGGAGTCTTTTCTCAAACCTTCTATGTCCATTATTCCGTGTGAGCGGCCACCAAACGAAAAGTAGGAATCGAAGTTAATTATCATTTACTTAGCAACTGGGTGGAAAAGACATTAATACTTGAGATGGGGACGAAGCGTGTTTGGAAAAGCAGTGGGATTGAGGGCTGAAAACTTTGATAAGTGTGGAGATCTGATACGATAGTGGAACGGTTGTAAACCACCAGATATATTTTTTGAAGGAGTGATCCGGCTTTTAATCAATTTTGCACAAGATTTTGGTGTAAGACACAAGATATCGATCCAAATTACGCGTTTCTTGATGTTTGAACACCATATAGCCGATTGTAAAACTGACGGGAAAACGTTCTTGCTCGGCTTAGAGACGCGCAAGTCCTTCAACGCTCCGAATTATTTAACCATAGTAATCCGTGAGGATTTACGGGTAACCAGAAAATTAAGAGTAGACTCAAGTTAATCAAAGCCCGGCATTGGGAGTCATGATGGTGTGAAATTTACTCATATCCATATTTACCCACGAAACGCGAGCATTTTGGGAATCACTTCATTTCATTGAGCACTTAAAAAGAGCATCTGTTCTGAACAAACGAGTATCATCTGCGAAAACATTCCCTTCTCAGGTTCCTTTACAAGTGCATAGGGTTTGTTTTTCTTGAATTCTTGGTTGATAAGAGGGTTCAGTTTCATTCAAAACAGTCTGCCTGTCTGCTATGTGAGAGGCTGGTGGCAAGAGTTGAATGTCAGCAAATTGTCGCGATATCGAGGATCAGTCTTCAGAGGGAAGTCCCGAGGACCGCTTCTTAGACAATTTGGTACCATCTCAATCGTTGTGAGCGATACATATAGATGCAAAAGATGAATGGTGTTCTATAATAGCGTGTTCATACGGAACGGATGAAGCAGGGTTTATCATTGACGATGGCTAATTTGTCTTCGAATTACAGCGATGAATTATCATCTGGCCTTGGCTCGAAACAAGACTTGGCAGACTTACATGTTGTCGTCCTATCTACATCGTTTATTGGGATACTTAGCGTTCTTACCCTAGTAGGAAACTTTATGGTCCTCGCCACTTTTTGCATGTGCAAGGAGCTACGAAGTATCACCAATTATTTTCTCGTTTCGCTCTCTGTTGCGGACATCCTAACGGCTGTTCTTTCCATGCCAATTTTCCTCGTCCTTAGGATAACAAATGACAAGTGGAACTTCCCCGGAGGACAAGGATTTGCCATGATATTCGGCACGGTTGATATGCTCTGTGGCACAGCGTCCATCTGGAATCTCTGTTTAGTTAGCCTGGATAGATTCCTTGCTATTTCAATGCCCCTAAAACATATGGTGATCTTAACCCCTTCCAGGGCGGTCTTCGTTATTATAGTTGCATGGGCCCTGGCTCTCGGAGTCTCCTCTCTCATACACGTAACTTGGGCGCACAAAGCATACCTCATTGTCACACTCAGTTTCTTTGTGCCTTTGGCATTAATTGTTTTCTCCTATGTGAAGATTTATCAAGTAAAAACTGCGACTTCCAGTCTTCGGCGTACAGGAGGCACAAAGTTCAAGCGTGATTTTCGAACAGCTCGTCAAATGATCATCGTTATTGGCTCGTTTATTATTTGTTGGTTTGGCTTTTTTGTAGTTAATGTTGTTTTAGCCTCAAGAAAAGTCAACCCAAGTCCTGTGATTCTAAACCTCGTCAAAGCTTTAACTTATCTTAATTCTTGCATAAACCCTCTACTGTTTACGTTTATTAGCCAGAAATTTAAGATTGCGTTTTCGCAGATTTTCCGATGCCAAAAACCGGATTTGCGATCCGCAACTCGACATACCAACTCAACCATTAGAAGGCAGAGTCAGTCTCGAAGAAACTGCTATTCGGTGATAAGCTCTAACTCCCCAAGCCCTGCGCCGAACCGAAGACTTCTACCAATCAATGAAGAAGCGCTGATAGAAAAAGAGACATGCCTGTGATAAAAAGACAATTTATAAAAAGAAAGTCAAACCCATAACGCTGGAAGGAAAGACATTGTTGTCAAGGACAGCGGGGACGGCTGTGAAAGAACGTCTCTCGCCCAACTAATAACATTTGTTTGAAAAAGCTTTTTTCAATTAAAAACTCCTTTGCGGTTATTTCGTTTATTGAATCAAATTCTTTGTTTTTTGATTACGAAAAGTACACAAGGAAGCAAAGCTACTTTATCTCGACGAAGACAAACCCACAAAAATAAAACATCTTTTTATAGCGCGTTCTTTCGCGCTTTTTCATGTTGCGTTTTATACAATTTATTGGGATTATTTTTATCAAGAAAAAAAGATTTAGCAGGCCCTAGGCTTAAATATTCCTTTTATTTGTGTTTGTTTGATATCGTAGACAGCTGAGTAACTTGTGTAGTCTGTATAGTAATAACCATTTCTATAGCAATAATAAAAATTAATTCGCTAGTCGCTAAAAGAGCTTTCTCTCAAAAGATGGTACTAAATGAAAACATACATAACGCCTTAGGCTTTCGTGAACTCGTATTACCTTGGAAGAATAAAAAGGTTGTGGAATTGATTAATATTCAACAAGCAGTCAGGGCCGAATGAAAACCTAAGTTGAGGTAAATATCTTAGTGTATTATACACTCTCTTGTTATCGAACTTTAATAAAACAACGAGGAGAGTTTAGAAGAGAAATTATCATACAAAAAATTGTTTGCAGCAGCACTAATATATCGAACACGGGTGAATAAATACAAAAAGCCCAATAGTCGTGTTCGTGAACCAGAAGAATAAATAATTCCAGTTTTTGGTGTTTTGAACACAGGTGAAGATACAATTGCTTGTTTGTTTGTAATACTCGCTGTATTACGAATAAGATACGCTAACCGCGAAACAAGTGGTTCTCTTAGAAGGTTAACATTAACACAAAAATATTTTGGTTTGGGCGGTCTACCTGTATAAATATCAAGCTGAGTGTTCGCAATAGTCGCACCTACCACGGAATGAACCAAAGGCCTCTCAATCAATACAGCATGCATTGCGTACACGAATATCTTATTCATTCAAAGTTTCTGTTGAAATTTTAACAAAGAAAAAAGTATTTCCGCAATTGTAGTTTGGCTATTAAAATAGAACTATAATTGATAATAAATAATAATTGTAATAAATCTACTTTGTGCAACATCGCAACTCCGATTCTTTTAACTCTTCAATGAACTGAGCATCTAAAGTAAATTTAATATCTCTTACTTACTTATAGCAGAAGGTCTAATTGAGAAACCTAGTCAAACAGGTTTTTAATTTCCAGTTAGTAGCTTGCAGTTTCGTTATGTATTTGTATAGAATTGTATTTCAAGACAGGTCCCAGATAATGGCATGTTTGACAGATTGCGTACACAAGGCAAGTGCTACTGTGAAAACAAGGCAAGAAATCAAACCATAACTCGTCTGTGCTTGTATCATCAAAAAACAATTAAATACGTACTGTATTTACACAGTGAAATCGAATAAATAACACATTAAATAAGAATTTAACTCTTGTGTTGTGGAAGGTGTTTTCAGAGGTGTGAGGGGAAGAAAATTCTGAAGACAAATCCCACCAATCAGCATTAAGCTCGCGATTGGAAGTTGAGGACGACAATCACAGCTCATAACGGCTTACTGCTGTGAATCTGATTGTATCACCAGCCATAGATACTGATTTTTATCCCTTTTCACAGCTGCCTTCTATTTTCAATCCTAAAAATAGCTTTGTCGCCATTCTTATTTACCATTTCATTACAACGCACGCTGTCGTGGCCACCTTGAAAATTTTGTAAAGCAAGGGCGGATCACTGGGCAGGGGAGAGGGGAAAGTTTTGTGGGGTAGGAGGACTGGGGGGCTTTCCGTCTTCCGTTTTGATGAACCTGTGGTGTAGTCTCTGCCTTATCCAACCATTTCTTGCTCTCCTTTAGTCTGGGCTCACCAACTCACGCTTCGTCTAATACTAAAAGATTTTTTTAACGCCTACACGTACGGTAATCGACTCAATTCAACTCGTTCTGTTTTTAACGATTGACTAGCCCGGTTTTTTTGTTATCAAAATATCGACTATTCTCTCGCTTTTTAACGGTGAAATATAGTCCGGCGGATATGTGTTTGAATTGCGCACTTTTTGCTAAAGTTACCAATTCTAGCATAGTGATTGCCTTCGTGAAATAACTAGCTGGAAGACGACTAATAAACTGCAGCTAAATAGTGACAAAACAGAACTGTTAGTTCTTAACGCTCGTCACCGTCTGCGTCCTCCTTTGCATTCGATCGCTGTCAATATTGAGATCATTTCCTCTTCAAAGAATGCAAAAAAAACATAGGTGTATGGTTCGATAACACTTTGACCATGGACAAACAAGTAACTTCAATATGCCATTCTTATACACGCTTTTATTTCTTCTAAACTAGACAATTGTAGCTCACTTTTCACTGGCCTTGATCGAAAGCAAATCTCTAAACTACAATATGTTCAGAATTCTGCGGCGCGACTTCTAACAGGAACCCGCAAATACGATCACGTCACTCCTGTTCTGCGTACCTTACACTGGCTACCCATCAGAGAAAAAATAGATTTTAAAATCCTTCTTTTATCTTTTAAATCCCTAAATGAAACCGCTCCAGACTATATGAAAGACCTTTTAACTCCTTATAAACCAAAGCGCAGTCTTCGTTCTTCAAATAAGTCTCTTTTAGTACAGCCCTCTTTTAAACTTAAGACCTACGGCTCAAGAGCCTTTTCCGCACCAGCACCAGCTATATGGAACTCCCTCCCACTAAAACTCCGGAATTGTAAAGAATTAAGTATGTTTAAATCCAAGATCAAGACCTTAGACCTTTTTAAACGCGTCTTCGACAATTGATTCTTAATTATTGATTCTCATAATCTTAGTTATGTATCACAACACATTTTTTTACTTTTTTTACTTTTTATTTTGTCTTTTTATTATCTATTTGATATAATTGTAATGAATTTTTAATTATTATTTTAATATAATATTAAAACTGTAAAGCGCCTTGGAGAAAGGCGCTATATAAATCGATATTATTATTATTATTATTATTATTATTATTATTATTATTATTATTATTATTATTATTATTATTATTATTATTATTATTATTATTATTATTATTATTATTATTATTATTATAGTTTTTAATACCCTTTCCAAGATAGGCTATAGAGCCAAGCTCAGATCGGTTTTAATTTCTAATTAATGAGGAGTATTGATTTGGCCGCCATTTTGAACCCGAAGTAAACTTCCTTTTCATAAAAAATAAATAAACTTGCTCATTTTATACTGTTGTCAATTGCCCCCACCCTCCTCCACCTCTCCAAGGAAGTGCAAATTTGTTATTCTCCGGTAAATCTGTTAAGCGTCGGTTATGGAACATATTTGCATTTTGACAAATTACCTTTATCCCTCCCCTTGGCGTGCACTTCATTGGTTCCTCCTGTTAATATGTGTCATCAATGGAACATATCAAAGTTTGGTGGCTTTATGTCCTGCACAGGACAGGACATAAAACTGTAATGTCTAGACTGTGACCCCTAGGTACAGATTTGTGACACTCCCAGCAAACATGTAGAGCATCACCCAATGATCATATATGTCCAGTTTTGTGTCAAGGATCATATGTCCAGTATGGTGCCATGTAAAAATGTGGTACTATGTTGTTATGTGCTATAAATTCTACACATTTCCAATAAAATTGTCGATTCGTTTAAAAAATAATAAAAAGACTATAAGACGACTTTCAACAGGAACCAGTTGAAATCTAAGTACAGCTAAGTCTTCTAAAGAGGATTCAAGATGGTTTGCATATAAGTGCGAGTATGACCAAAAGTGAAGCATTCTTAAAAATCCAACCTCTCTAGCTTTTATGTGAACGTAGCACGTGATAATTAGAGGTTCTCGTGCCTCAATTCTTTATGAAAACATTAATGTTTAATTTTAATATTTGACAAGTTTTGAGGGTTTTTGCAGGGCAATGAGATTAATACTTTCTAGTTCGGAAGACATTTCGAACATCTACATTTGCGGGGGACCGGGTCCGTTCATAGACGCGAATCGCCCCTCCGGGCCTCCCAGCCCCATTTTAGGCTTGGGAGGTGCGCTGGGCCCCTCCGACCCCCCCCCCCCCCCCCAGCCAATAATAATTGCTAATTATCAATCTACGTCGGGACCACTTCGCGTAGATGGATAATTAGTAATTATTAATCTACGCAAAACACACTCCACGTAGATAAATAATTAGCAATGGTTAGCAATCATTAATCTACGGAGACGCTATTGTGTCGCCCCTGCGGAGCGAATCGTGTAGGGCAGAGGATGCGCGGCACCGAGGCGCGCTCGGGAATGGTTCGCACTCGTCCTGTCTGATATCGCAGCCCGCGATACTGGCAATTAGAGACTGGGTGGCAAAAGGCATACCCAAAAACCCGCCCCGCCGGCCGCGATACGGGCAATTAGAGACAATTAGAGACAAACCTCCTTGCGGGCACTGACCACTTACTTAACTTCGAGCATGCCGACGGGGCTCATCTGATCCAATACAAAGACGGTGTCCGACGCTCACAATGGTACTATATCAGGGCCTTCGTCTTGGCGTACACAAACATAGCGTTGCGACGTATGTTGAGGCGGATTCCTCGCGAAGACGTCCTCCGAGTGTGCACAGATTCTATATACGCAAAGGCGGTGCCCAGTGGTGTAAAGCTCGTGGAGCGAAATCCGAGGTATGGAGAGTGGCGCCACAAGAAGCCTGGGTACGAGTGGCGACTCGAAGCGGCTTGGGGTACGAAGAAGTCGGGGAGCTTGGCCAAGGAGCCAAGTACTGCGCCGAGTCTGCCGTGCGATCTAGCGGCCGCAACCTCTGCAAAGATGTATCTAGCCGGCCAAGGAGGATCGGGGAAGACCGAGTGGGCGGTGAGCATTTTCCGCGGCCGCAACGTTGTGGTGCTCACCCCCGAGAACGACCTCGCCCACGGCCATCGCAACAACCCGCGCCTCGCGGTGAAGGCTCAAACCTACCACCACTACCTCTGCATACCAGCGGAGAAGCCGATAGAGGAGTGGAGACCTTCCGAGCTGGGGCACAAACTCGACCATCTCGCAGAAGTAATCATCATTGACGAGTGCTGTAAGGTACAGACTAAAGTGCTACGCGCCATCCTAGAGTACCTCGCCACGCGGCCGTGTCAGGTAGTGTGTTGTGGCGACTGTGGGCAGGTCCCGCCCTGGGGAGATAAAGAGGGGCCTCACGATATGCTCAAGGAGTGGGCACAAGCGAACATCCGCTGGTTCGAGTTCGACTACCGCTGCCTGTGTGAAGACTGCGGAAAGCCGTACAGTACATTCGACTGCGGCTCTGCCGCGCCCTCCTCCAGGCTCCACGACATGTTTCGAGAGGAGTGAGGTGGGGTAGCGTTCGACGCGGCGATCGAGCAGGCCCACCCAAGCGATATGTGGGTGTGCTCAACCAACAAGATGGGGGCTTTTGTTCAGCAGCGATTGATAGAGCACCACAGGAAAAACTACCCCCGATTGCCAGCAACCATCCGCTTTGACCCCGATCCTAGCGTCGCACATCGTTATCGCAAGCAAGGGCGACCGGTGCCCGTGCCAGGCAAAGGGGGTGAGAAGGTCGACGCGTACAAAGGCACGGTAGTCGAGGTTCCTTTCGACGCGGTCCTTAACGGACTTTCCTTCGAGTGGAAATACGCGGGCTGGGGTACAGTCCACCGGGTGCAGGGCAAGACTATCCAGACTCCAAGACGTCTATTTATCATAGACCACAGCTTAGAGGGCTGGATCACGAATGCTGTATACACCGGCATCTCCCGCGTGCGGCGCGCCGACCAGATAGTCCACGTGTTCCCCCCCGATAACACCCCAGGTGCCTTGGCTCCCACAGAACTGCAAGCTACGCCGAGTAAAGAGCTCATTACAGCGCGAATCAAGCGATACGCTGTAGACGACAGGCAAAAGGGTCGCACAAAGTACACAGGATCGCACCACGTTCTAACGGTAGACCACGTACTCGGCACGATTGCTGACGCGGAAAAGAAGTGCACGGTCTGTGGCACCCAGCTTCTGCTTCGGGGGTACACCAAGAGCCATCCCCAATGCTTCAGTATCGACCGGCTGGACGACAGCCAGGATTACTACAAGTGGAATGTCAGACTCAAGTGCCTTAGCTGCAATAGAAGGCACAAGCGCTGATCACGCAACGCGCAACTGCGAACGCGTGAAACCGTGCTTAGAGTACGCCGTGTAATACAACACTGGCTGTCCGGGCTCCATAACCCTCTTTAGTATTGGGTATGCCTTGCTTGTCCACCACGGGTCCGTCGCTCGCCGTCGGCCCCTGTCCTGGAGGTCTTCCTCGTTTACGGCGATGTACACCCCCGTTCCGACCTCTAAGGGGACCTCTAAGGGGGGCTTTTCGTCTTTGAGAGGCACGCGCCTCAGCTCAGCCAGTCATGCGAGTCTTCGTTGCGTTTATGTCCGAGACTACGATTGGCAAAGCGGTAACCCACTCGCGGTTTGTTTCGCCGGATGCAAGCTCCTTCGAGTACTACGCACGAAATAGGCGCTGTGCCAGCCAGCGATGGAAAGACTCGGCGAAAGCTTGGCTCCTGTGGTGCCCTGGCTCAGCCCGTCGGACCTCCACCCCGTGGTCTGTTAGGAGCTTTGTGGTAGCACCCTTGAACTCCGTGCCGTCATCAACCATGAGGACTTTAGGCCATGTGAAAGGTCCCTCTGCATAGATGTCAGCGAGTTCGCGGGAGACGACGGCCGCGCTCTTAGTCCTCAGTGGGCGGGCGGCTTTATATCGTGAAGCAACGTCAACGACAGTCAGGGCATACTTGTACCCGCGGTCGGTTGGCAAGAATAGCAGGTCTGACTGGTGGATACGGTTTGGTATCTGCTCCGAGAAGTGGGCGTAGGTAGTCGGAGGAGGGGGTGTCTGTGTGTAGCCCCCGACGGGCTGCGAGCTTACCCACTTGCGCACTCGATCTATGGAGGCTGAGCCCTTGGGGAGTTTGGCATGCAGAGCGGTCACTCCCTGGAAGCCACCTCTGGCGTAGTATATAGGACGAAGGAACGCATCGAGTTCTTCGTCGGATATGCGCTTCGGAGAACGACATTGGCGAATCTCTTAACGCACTCCCTGTCTGCGCACCACAACTCGAGGCTTCGGTTAGCAATGTCACCAAAGCTACATAACCCACCCACCGACATCGGTGTCACTCGCTTAGCAGCGGCTGCTACCTCGTGCATAGCACTCCACAACTGGTCTGCAATCATCTTGAACGTATACGTATACGCGCAGTATGGAAAAAGGCCGCCTAGATGCAGCGCCACAACGGCAGCTGCATCATAGCAAGCGGCTGGCTGTGTAGCCGATGGCGAGAGCGCCGGCGCCAATGTACGCCAACTCGGCGTTTTTCTGCGTTTTGCTGGGGATGTAGTAGTCGGACAGCTCAGGAGCCCGCATCGACTCCAGGGATTGTTTTGGTCGGATCTGGTTGTAGAGTTTGAGCGCGAAGTCAGTGTCGGTGAAATTTTGCTTTGCGAGGGCCCCTGTCTCGCGACTTTGCGCTTGCCAATCGAGGATTTTTTGTCGCCGCTGTTGGTAGCGTCCATAGTCTCGTTGGTATTTCTCGAGGGCCTTGTCGTGCCTCTCCTTCACAGCTAAGGCAGGGCTCTCATCGTTCGACAGGAACTTTGCGAGGTAGTTGCCACCAACGAATGCAGTCGCGTTTAGGACGGCGCCGCCAACCAAAATTGCGATGGAGGCCATCGAGTAGTATGTACGTTTCACGTGCTGTGTGTACGTGAACACGAGTCTAATACGTGGCCTACACAAGACTACATGGGCAGGATCTTCTGGTCCAAAAGGTAAACCTTCAAAGCGACAGCACCCGCAACAGCGGCAGTCATTTTTGCGTAGTTCATGGCGTTCGCGGAGGGGTCTTTGGTGAAGTCTTCGCGCAAGAACTTGCGCCCAACTCAGCCAATAGCGGCGACGAGGCCGGGTATGACTGCGGCGTCGGCGATGGTCTTTGTAATCTTGCTTTGCTGCGTCGTCGACATATATACGCGTGTACGCATATGATGCACGGACGTGCGGATATGGGTGGGGCTCTTGTGTTTAAATGTCTGCTTACTCCATGGCTAACAGTCGAGATTTGCATAGTCCGGGAGCGCGAAGCGCTGTCGCCGGAGCGGCAAGCGGTCGATTCTTGATCTGCTCTGCATTTGCGGGCGGGGTCACGTCGTCGGCCACTACAAGTGGATCGGTAGCTCGCTGTTTGGCGGCTGGTGTACTAGTGAACGCGGCAGCTAGCTCCCGCCTACGTGTGTAGAGGCCGATCAATGACACTAGAAGACCAGCGACCCCGATAACCGAGCTGGCGGACCAAGCAGAGTTGCTTTGAGGACAAACAGACGATTGTCGCCCTCGCCGAAGCCGTCGTATGTTTTGTTGTAGACAAAGGTAGGGCACACGAGTACGATGTAGTCAAACTTGCCCCGGAAAGGGCCGCGCAGCCGGTCGGGCCCACGATGAGAGCGTTAAATGGGATGTTTTTCGGGTCCATACCGCGCCGCCGCAGCGCTTCGCGCACTTCGTGTCTGTGCTCAGTATTGTATGGACTCTAGCTGTCCGTTTATAAGGTTCATTTGGGCGTCGGCCACCACAAACACGTGACAGTTTACGGTACCCGTGCCGCTTGCCGTGCGTTTTCTCTCGAGATGCACACCGTCGCGGGTGTTGACCAATCGGAGACCGCCCCCATGGATAGCATTGTCGTCCGTCGTTTGAAAGTCGATCCACAGAGCAAACTTGTTATCGCCATAGAACGACTCGGGGCTGACTGCCGGAGCGGCAGGCGCTCTGCTGTGCCCCCCATCCGGGGAGGGGCGGACGAACCGCCTTTTCGCCTCCCTCCAGAAATACGTGGGGCGTAGTCCCTAACTGAAGACCTTGTTTGGCATGCCGTCGATTGTAACGTGAACGCTCTTGATGTCTTGATGTCGGGGTACACGAACTTCTTAGTCGCGAGCCCCTGCCGTGTATGGCTCCACAAAGAGGAGCAATAGACCACTCATAGACCTTCGCGGCAGGTTGACACTCTCGTTGATTATGCTGTCCGTCCCTTTGCTAATCACGAAGGTCTTGTGGAGGTTCACTTGCTCGCAGAAGAACGTTGTGCCGTTTTGGTAGGCGGCGGCTGCAGACCGGGCGAGGTTGTCGTCCCTCAGGCTTTCGTATTACAGCTCTAGATTTTTGATGCCGTAGGATAATTTGGTAGCATCGCTTCCGACGACTACCTGGTCAACCGTTGCGAGTGTGATCTTGAAGAGCAGCGCCTCGGAGAGCGCCCTTGGGTACAGTACGCCGTGGTCCGTCAGCAGAGAATGGTCTAGCGGGATGGTGTACTTCGCCCCGTGGGCGGCGTTTAGAGCGTTCTCCTTGGCGTTACTAGTCGCTTTATCGCCAGCCTTGGAGCGAAGCTTGCGCATGTTTTCTGACTGTATGCCCTGCTCCAGGCGGTCCTCTCTCTCGACCTTGGACAGGTAAAGCTCCTCATACGTCTTGAAGACATCGTAGCTGTTGGTGTCCTGGAGCGTTTCTCCTGCAAACGTGATTTTCAGGCGGCTCACGAGATTTCGGCCGACGTTGTTCACGACGGTATTATTTGCTTGGCCTGAGATGGAGAGATCGAAACCGACCCTCAAGGAGCCAGGCACAAGCGTGACGCCTTCTGATAGCTTTTGGACCGCCACATATAGCGTCTCGCCGGGGGAAGCCGTCGACGGGTTGAGAGTGACCCGGTGAACAGTTCTCTCGGCTTTCAACCCCAGAGGAGTTCTTGGTGTTCGTTGGGGGTTCAAGTTTATCGCTTACTGACATTCCTATTACGTATTACGTATATTATATATATTATATATATACATAAAGTACGAAGTCGCGTGGCTATGGTGCGGACTGTTAGACATGTTTAATATAGCGTTGCATGAGTTATGCGCACGCATCATGGATGATGTTGACGTTGACATTGACTATACCTTGCCGGGTGCGTCCGCTGATCGCGGAGCGGGGGACGACGAGACGACGCCCCTTATCCCGTTTGACCCCGACGATGGGTAGTCTATCCCAATGACTAGCACGTCATCGCGGGGGTCCCGGACGCAAACGACCGCTAAAACCTCGCTCACCACAGAGGGTGCAGCGACAAGACTCGGTCTCCTGTCCCTCAGGGAGAAATACCCAGACCTTAACGAGAATCTGATACGGTTCCAGTCGGACCGGAGGGGAAAGACGCTAATACAGCTTCGCAACCTCGACAAAGGAGGTTGGACTTCACTAAGACAGCTGTTCAATGAGAACGGGGGCGTTCGACAGGACGTTGCAAAGCTGAGAGGCTTCAAGCTGGCGATGGGGTCCGTGGCAGAGATAGACGCGGTCATCCAGGAGAACACAGAACGAGTCCAAGAGCTGCAGGGGGGGTAGCCACAGACAGGGAGACCATCGACGACCCTAACACGTCAGAGAGTCGCCGCCAAGAGGCCCGTGAGCGCAACGAGGAGAGGCTATCCGAGATTGACGAACTAGAACGCGAAAACCGAGAGCTCGAGAACCAAAAGCCGCTAAGAGAGCGCATCAAAGCCATCTTCAAAAAGTACGGCTTCACCGTCACCGCTATCGGGTTGGCCGTAGTGACGACGATCGCGGCCATTGTGACGTCGCTCGGCAAGTCGCTCTCCACCGGGGCCAGAGGGGTCGGTAACGGGCTTAAGGCTATCGGGAAAAAGCTAGGCGAGCTTCTCCCTGGGCTAGAAGGCAGCATCGCGAACTTCGTGTTTAAGGCTGCAGGAAAAGCGGTGAAATTCCTTGGCGAGAATGCGTGGCTGCTCATTCTAGCCGTAGCCGCGTTTATGGTTCGTCGAATGCAAAGCAATCATCGGAACAAGTAATACGCCGCGGCCACCGCGAGTGCCGACAACCCTGCCTTGAGGGCGGTGTGGTCACTCTTTTCGCCCGGTCCGGGTGCGCCTGCCGTTCTGGCGGCAGTCATGCTATGCGCAGCATGCATACGTGGAGAGGGGGCAGGCGCCGCGCCCTCTGCGTGCACTTTCGCAAGAGGGAAAGCCTTGCTTCGCACCTCGCGGTCGATCCTCGGATCAGTCACGTGTTGCACCCTAGGATGCCCACCGGACATGTTATGAGCACCGACTGGCTTTGTCTCGGTGTTGATCGCGTTTGCGCCGTGCGTTATGGAGTCTGTGGCTTTCTGCTGTTTATTGTTGTAGCCCACGACGCTTTGCGTGTTTATCACCAGATCGCTCGGCATCAGCCACACCCCTGGTGCGACCGCAAGACTCACCTTGGCATCCTGCATGGCTAACTGGTACCTTTGCACGCTTTGAGCGATGTCGTTTTCTATGATCGCGTCTTCAAGCAGCTTCGTGAACTCCGCCTGCGCCTCCATGGCCGGCCCACCTGCCCCGCGATGGAGGAACGGACGTCTACCTGCGCGCCAAGCACTGTGTAGACGAACGCCTCGAACGAGCGATTTAGTCTTCCTAGTCCTGATTTTGTCAGCCCCTCACCTTTGGGAGGCGCAAACCAGCTATATTGCACGCCCCCGTGGTCGTCGTTGCGTATGAAACCCACCTGCTTCCCACTATTGTACGTTCCACCTTCGTCGCTAAACAGATTGAGGTGGCTCGGGTACTCGTCCGCCGCCGTGTCGTAGCCACGGATTACGTGCACGTTGCGATACCCCTCCCCCGGGTAAAACACAAACACATCGCCTAGCCCGTGTTACCGCCCGCCTTTCCATCGGAAGTCCGGCTAACGCGGCAGACCGAACTCTATGCATAGACGCTCGAAAGCGGCCTTCTTGTAGGGGTTACCTTTTTGCGTGAACGCAAAGGGGGGCGCAGGGGGGCGCCGAACTCGTAGAGTATCCTTCGCGTGGTAAAGTAGACGTAACGAACCTTAGAAATCCCCTGATGACAGAGGGGAGCGTGGCGAAATCGGGGTCGGTTAGGGACACCCCGCATCCGGCGGTTGCGCACCAGACCGCAAAGTTGAGTTGCTGTGGCCAGTACCCATAGGAAGGCCCCGATAGCCACCGGCGAGACTCCTTGGCAGACTTGTGCGTAACTACTGTCTCTTTGAATATGTCTCGGACCCTAGTCGTGAATGATTTGTCCTCAGCCACGTGTATCTCTAGCTGCGTGAGTAGTGGGGTGATGTCTGTGGTCGTGCTTTCCACGGGGGTCGCAGGCACGTCGTAGAGCAGGCCTCTGCGAGGCCGCCCGAGGGTCAGAGACCTAGGGAAACCGGATTTTGCGTGTTTGATTTGTCCGGCTATAGCGTGTTTGATATGTTCGGCTATAGAGGTTCCCGCCGCAGTTGCCGCCTTTTTCGTCTCTTTCGCCCCCCTTCGAGGGGGGGGTCGCCTCCTCGTTCAGCATCCGCCAGCCTTCCCAATCCATGCTCAGTCCTGTTTTAACACGAAGGCGGGCTGTGTTCAACACAATGGTGGTCCTACATATTGTGCTCACCAAAGGCGAACAGACGCTCTTCTTCGAGCGGCCGATAAGGCGCCCACGCTTCGTTGCGTTCCGGCAGTGCTCGCTGTTTAACAGCTGGTATAATCTCGAGC
Organism: Nematostella vectensis; assembly: GCF_932526225.1. Lineage (NCBI taxonomy): Eukaryota > Metazoa > Cnidaria > Anthozoa > Actiniaria > Edwardsiidae > Nematostella > Nematostella vectensis. The sequence continues at coordinate 14,604,762 of NC_064037.1, read as the reverse complement.
GGGAGCATCAGATAACGACTATAGCCCTATAGCCGGGAACCACACGGCCGAGTCCATCGTGGAAACGATCAACCGCGCTGAAAGCAAGATTCTGACCGCGGAGCTGGATCCCCTCACCGGGAAGATCGCGCTCATTTCCAATGGCGTTGCGTTCCTGAATGCCTAGCTTTGCGCACTATTTGGCCTAGAGGCTAAAGACAATCATTTGGGGGAGCGGGGCCTCGCACTGGCTTTTCCGAAAATAGAGGCCCTCTACATCTGCTGCGATATCGTAGATCGCACGCAATGCCTCTCATTAGGCGAGCCTTCAAACGTTCTCGCTTGCCTAGAAACCCGCGGGAGACCGCACGAGAAAGTCGTCTATGAACCCGACGCTCCCGTTTGTGTCGCAGCATCTTCCTCTGAGTTTGTCTCGAGTATCCAAATATGGGTCAGGGATGACTGCGGCAGACAGGTGGACTTTAAGGGCAAGCCTGTTCGCCTTGTATTAGAGCTAACCTAGGTCCGACGTAACAGACATGGCAAACAGCGACGTTAGCAGTGGTGCCATATACCTCTCGCTTCCCAGTGTTTGCCCGCAAACGCACATGATGCCTGCCGTTCCGGCAAGCGTCGGCGGCGATGTGCAAAGCTTCCGACTTCCAGAAAATATGTGACACCCAGGCGGTTCTCTAGAACCCGGGATAACGCATCATCGACAGGTACGGAAAAAGTAAAAGCGCGCATTTGCCGTTACCCATGCTGTGTCTGTGGCATCCGGCATCGCTGCAGGGGCGCTTTCTAGCGCCGGGGTAGGGGTCTCTTTGAGTGGGATAGGGGTTCTGATCGGCGGTTCCCTGGCAGGGGTCGCTGGGCTGGTCGGTGTCGTGGGCGCAGGGGTAGTCTCTAGGGGTCTTACGAGCAAGGTGGCTAAACACGAAGACACGATGATTTTAGCGGAGAGTAAGAAAAACTCTGCAAGACGGGCATATCTCAGACGAAAAGTTTCGGCTAATACTTCGGGAACAAAAGAGATACTACGCGCTCTAGTCCGCTATCAGAGCTCGACACGGCCTCGCATCGCGTATGCGCAGCATGAAAAAAAGCAGGAAAGGGCCCTCCCTGGAGACACGCGAAAAGATGAAAAATAGACTGCGAGAAATTCGCGAGGAGTTCGGGAGCGGGGTGTTCGAGTAAAGCTCAGGTTTAAACGCCACGCCAGCGGCTTTGAATTTACGGCCGAAAAACGGTCATTCCGCGCTCCGTAGGGTGGCGGCCCAACCCAATGCTATGCACATGTGCATATGTATATATACTACAGGACAGACGGGGGTCTAATTGCAAGGTTCCCACGAGGCCCCCAGACGGTATACCGCCGCCGGAACGGCAAGCGCTGGCGTTGGGCATGCCGCGAAGTGCTGGGCATACAAAAAAACAACAGAGAACGGGCTGGGGAGCGCGGCGGGGCGCGGCGCGGGTCCCTCTCGTTTCTATGAAAGGCCCCGGTCCCGCCGTAGATTGATGATTGCTAATTATTTATCTACGCGAACCCCGCCCGACGTAGATTGATAATTGCTAATTATTTATCTACGCCAACCCCGCCCGGCGTAGATTGATGATTGCTAATTATTTATCTACACGGGGCCTCATCTGCATGAGACCGGGCTGGGGGGCTCGGCGGGGCGCGGCGCGCCTCCCAAGCCTGGAATGGGGCTGGGGGGCTCGGAAGGACGCGACGCGCGTCCCAAGCCTGAAACGGGGCTGGGGGGGTCGGTGGGGCGCGACGCGCTACCCAAGCCTGCTGGGGGGGGGGGGGGGGGGTCGGAGGGGCGATCCGCGCTTCCCAAGCCTGAAATGGGGCTGGGGGGGGGGTGGTCGGAGGGGCCCAGCGCACCTCCCAAGCCTAAAATGGGGCAAGGGGGGGGGGGGGCCGGAGGGGCCCAGCGCACCTCACAACCCTAAAATGGGGCTGGGAGGCCCGGAGGGGCGATTCGCGTCTATGAACGAACCCGGTCCCCCCCCCCCCCCACATTTAGACATCTCGGCAAGCATTTCGAGCATTTACATCTCGGCAGACATCCGGAAAGGTGTTCCGACGCTTCGAAAGGTATTCCGAAGTCGGAACAGATTTCCGTAATTTTTTTGCGGAAGGCGGGTCATAAAAAAACAGGCTCCGAGACTCCTAAAACTTTGGAAAAAACGAGACTCCTAGACTGGCGTAAAAAACGCCGACATTCCGAGACTTTGGCGAAATGTTTGCGAGACTTTCAAAATTTCGCCTAGATTAAACGGAGTGCCATAGTCGCATTATCGTGCCGCTCTAGAAAAGCTCGACAGATAATGCGATGTTAGCACGCCGTTTATTGCGTACGAAATTGAATAAATGAGGAGGTCGCACCAACTTTCTGGGGCGAGTGGGCTAGTCGGATAATGCGACTATGGTACAGCGAGGAATTAAACGGTGCTCCAAAGTCGCACAAGTCATAACGATTACATTATGCAGATTAGTTTATAATCAATGCAAATCGTTTTGGTTGAACAAAAATAAAAAAAGGAGCTACCCGTGCAGAGTATTATTGACTCCCCCCGTTCTTCGCGCATGCGCGATGTATGTAGCCTGATAGCCCGTATGTAGCCCCTTGTCTCGCACTTTTCAGGCAATTGTGAAAATGGCGGCGTTTCGGAAATAATTACCCGAGGACTCGACGGGTCGGGTACAGATGTGCAGCTCTTGTTTCGGGGACACAAAACACCAGTGCATTTCATGGGAAATGCCTTTTCCTATCCAATCTATTACGTCATGTAATAAATTCATTCCTATTAGACCATGTTGCTCTGACCAGGAAGGCTTTTCTAGTCATTTCAAGTCTTCGTGTTTTGTCCTCCAACTTAGCGTCATAAGACAAATCAGCATGTATTTTGTGCCTAATGACTATATTGTGACACCCAATACCCATGGAGATAACAAACAAAATGTTCGACGTTTATTGTAGAGCCGCTCTATGATAGATGTTCCCCAGTCGCCCGCAAGCATCCATATTCTAGCGGCCTCACCAAGACGACAAAAGGATAAGGTTTGTCACGCATTAATGGGAGATATCTCCCGGGGGGCTGGGGGTGAGGGGTTGTTCTTCCCATGTCGACCTGATAGGGATGCTCGTCGTATTTTTTAGTGGTCAAAATCGGGGCACTGGTATTTTTTTAGGGGGTATCCGAGAAAAATAATGGGCTTTTCTCTTAGAAATGGCACTTTGTAGGCCTTCTGAGGTATTTTTTAGGGTAGCAATGTTTGGTCATGCAGGTATTTTTAAGGATTATTTAACTAATTTCCCAACGAGCATCCCTATTACTTTTACCCTGAAGAACCTCCTCCCCCTCCCCCCCTCCCTAGCCGGGAGATATCTCCTAGGTTAAAATACGAACCGCCGCGTATAACAATCTTATGTCTATGGGCCTGTTTTAAACCATTTTTAGTTAAATATTACCCAATCGATTTTAATTATTAGACCAAAAGAAGAATATTCCAAATCATCTATGGACCTTTTCAAGGAGAAAAAAATTCTCAGCTTTCCAATGAAATGCTTTGAGCTTATTGGTCCTTAATTGTATATAGGCAAGATATAAATTTTCTACAACTGTTTCCCGGGCATTTGGCGGTTTAGTCGAACTAAGCTATATGTGTTACTGATGTTTATCGTCATGCCGAAGAAGAATGCATTAGGAAGCAAGTTGATACAGGTTGAATGTAGGAGGGGGGTCTTCGAAATTTTCAAAGAACAGAAGGGGGTAAGAGTTAAACTAAGCTATTGGAGGGGGGTCCTACGCAATTTTTCATTATTTGCTTGTACGTGTCATTTCGGATAAATACCACAAACCACGGGTGGATGTAGAAAATATTTTGTAATTTCGAGCCGCTTCAAGGGCTTGTCTTCTCTTTAATAATTTTCTCTAGCACCTTCAGGTACGGTCATCCCTCCCCTTTAGAATCAGTACTACGCCCCCTCCCCCACCCCTCGCGCCACACACACATTTTCGTTAAATATGAACAATTGTTGGCTACCTTGCCACAACAGAAGCCATTAACGAGAAACATGGCTATATGGTCGGTCCACTTTATGCAGATTCTATTGATGTTGCTGCCGTCTTGTTGATTTCTCTTTTTGAAGCTATCCTCTCTAAACATGGCAATGAACGGCAAGTACGTGCGCCTAACATTTGCGTGATTATCCCGCAAGTAAATCCTGAAGCCAAGCGTCTTATCGACATGATGCGCGAAACATTATTCGACACTTTTAGCTTTTCTTTCACAAATTGTAACCCGAAAGGCTGTCTTAGTAAATGGTTTGCTATAAATAGCCCTAGTCTTGGTTGAAAGGCCGACTTTTATATAGATATACTATTTTAGTAATACATCTTTACATTTTTAGATGTTGCATGTTTATCCTCTGGACTCGAACTGCGTTCGATTTTTTCTTGCATCTTTTCCTTTTTTTTAATTTTCCGGCCATCAGTTAGGGTCATAACTAAAATTGGAGGTATCAGTTTATCTCATTATTATGCAAAATGGCGGCCATAGCCGCGGCGAGAGAACCACGCAGAAAACGTTCTTCTGTCGGCCGAATAATACTCCTACCTATGATTTATTGCGTTTACTGCATGCTAGAGGAACCCGGACGCCTTGTTGTAAAAGAGAATCAGTGCGATCGTGGCGAGAAAATATTTACTTCAAGATTTACGGCAAACTTCACTCAAAATTTCGCCCTCATGTGTGCCCGATCGATCTGAGAAAGTTGGGATTTTCGTTAGGTCCGGACGGTGTCAGCAAAAAAGGAAATACATCGATAGAATCTACAATAGCTTTTCATCGTTTTGATGCTTTGAATAAGCGAATATCTCGTGGGTACCCCATGGGTACCCCGCCATTTTGTTTTTGTTTACATTTTCGCAAGTTACATGCGGTATCATGGAATCTCACGTCCAGTACCTGAGAGCGTGTTTGAGGTAACTCGCATACATCAAAGTCGCAGAAGAAAGGTAGCCGACTAAAACAAGCAAGAAGCAGATTTGTGGTAAACCTTTTTTGTCTTGTCTTTTCGTTTTGGTTGGGGTTCTACAGTAGCCGTTGCGAATAAAGATAATCGATGAAATTGAAAGGGACTGGCCTAGTGAGCACATGAGTAGAAGCTTATTCATCTGGGATATTTTTTCAAGGGGTATGCTCTTGAGATACATGACAAATGGAATTTTCTGCAGTATTCTACAATAACTCATTGTATACCTATCTTATACCATGCTAGATGGCAACGTATTTTCTGTAAATCCGGTGCATGATGCAAAGTTTGAGTGGATACTGCCAAATAAACAATGCAATTTCTGCCGTATTCTCTTTGGCTTGGTATAAAGATACATGCCTACATTTAAGGACTTCTGTACAGGACCCGAAATGATCCCAGGACCCGAAACGATCCCAGGACCCGAAATGATCCCCAAAAGTACCCCAACTGATCCTCGGACTCGAAACGATACCGAGGAGTCCCCGAAATCAACCCCAAGGAATTGCGGTAATGGACAAAGGGAAAGCAGAAGAAATACTTGCAATTCTTGAAGCATAATAAAGGGTTAACAGCGACTCGATTTCTAAACAACGTGACATAAAAATATTAAATTCCAACACAATACTTCTATTTATTACATTGCCCGGCGTTAAACCCATAAACAGAGTCCAAAACAAATACACAACTTTAAATTGCTACTGAAAGGAATATAGCATAAACATAGCACAGCTTTGCTCAGATCAACCAAACTTTTGACCTTCCATCACACTCTTAACATTTTGTGGTTCCGACACATGACTCCGACACTATAAATCTCATTTCCGGTAAACATCACCCCTAAAAATTAATATTCATCTGACAACCAAACATGTATTTCACCACGAAATCCGTGTTCACACGAGCGAATATTTACCGACACATTTTAAGCAGCCGGTTTGGCCGAGAAGATGGAATGACAAAAGCACACTGAGTAATACACTCGAACAACCCTTCTACTACCGATGCAAAATATTAAGGGGATGTGAAAGCAATATTATGTGAGTTTTGAATTTCCTCATGTAGTCGTGCGTACACCCCGGCATGATCTCATATGATGGGTCTTTCATTCACGAAAAAAAACATGCCAAAAAATAACTTTAAAACATTTCGCTTCCTATGTAAAGCAGCATGTCCCATCTGTAAAGACTTTATTTTATGGCTTGTTATGTAAAAATGATTTATCCACGCCGGGCTCCTCAAATTACTATCACAGGAATTGTTAGTTGACCCCAATTTCTGACTCAACCACTGTATTTCCCCCGCAGTCGTATATAAAAATCTTAATACTTAAATCTTAAATCTTAGTTAATGTAAATTTCCTTTAAATAACACAAACAAAGCTAAATGTTTCATATGTTTTTAAAACTGAAAGCCAATCCTTACACATTCATTTAGTTGTCTATTACTGAAATTCCTTGGGGTTCATTTCGGGGACTCTTGGGGATCGTTTCGGGTCCCGGGATCAGTTGGGGTCCTGTACAGGCCAGTGGTTGAGAAGTGTACATTGCCTGAGTATCGGGCCTTTGTTTTAATTTTTTTTTATAATGCTTCAAAAAGTATTTCCTTCCACTTTCCCTTTGTCCATTCTGGTAATTCCACGGGGTTCATTTCGGGGACTCCTTGGGATCGTTTCGGGGCCCGGGATCATTTGGGGGACTTTTGGGGATCGTTTCGGGTCCTGGGATCGTTTCGGGTCCTGGGATCATTTCGGGTCCTGTACACTTCTGCATGGAAAGGAATCAGAACTTTAATGCTTATACATGAAACCCCTGTTATCTTTTCTTTTATAAAGATGAAATGTTCTTGTAAACTAAGTTTAAACCCTTTAGTCAAGCGGACAGAATTTCTGTTCAAAAGAAGAGAGTTCATGTGGGTGTAATTGACAATTGATCATTCAGTTATATTATTTTGTAGTTTTCAAAACATGGTCAGGCTCAAATAGGATGCCTGATTTAATATCAAAAATAAAATTTTTAATGTTCGAAAATGATTCTGTCTGTTGTCCTATATTTTCTGTAAGGCTTTCATGTCTCTATAACTCATTTCTAATGAACACACCCATTATTCATTGCTTAGCACTTTGGATTTCTTTTAAAAGTTCCTTTTTATTCTAGAATACATGGGTTGTGTCAAAAAAAAAACACCCTCCTAATTCTAAATACTGTCACACTTGAAAATATATAGTCAACGCCCTGTTTATAAAGAATTAAATTATGAAAACTACATTTTTTTTGCTTCTAAAGCTTATCTTTCTCAGTCCACCCAAAATGTAGTTTTCATAATTTAATTCTTTATCATCAGGGCGTTGACTATAGATTTTCAAGTGTGACAGTATTTATAATAATGAGGGTGGTATTTTTGGACACAACCCATGTATTCTAGAATAAAAAGGAACTTAATGATTTGTGTTATTTCTAATGAACACACCCATACAGAGACAGATCCAGGGGTGGGAATGGGGAGATTTTTTTCTGAAGACATCTGAAGACATCATATATGTTAACTGTTACCAAATTTTTCTCATACAGTATGTCTGCTTAATCCTTTGGAGTATTTGGAAAGGGGTTGTTGGGTTGGTTTTCTGGAGATGATGGTGGCTACAGTATTAATTTCTTGTGCACAAGTGCAAAGCACAGGATCACTTAATTCCCCGCTAGAATACGCAAAGTAAATTAGTGGCACAAATAATAGAAACAATGCAATCTCAGCATATTACATTCAAATTCATGATCATTTCTGCTGCTTTACCACACTTTAAGGCCAAAATAATGCAGAATGATGACAAATGAAATTTCACCAGGAGGGTAAGTTGTTATACCAGGGATGTGTAAGGTTATACACTTACACACACTGGTTATACACAAGAAGGGTTGACCAACAATTTAGTGAAGTACTAAAAACTATTATTCTTTGCTTAGCACCTTGGATTTCTTTTAAAAGTTTCTTTTTATGCTAGAATACATGGGTTTATTGTTTGATACATTCACTGTACGCCGTTGCATTTTGATCACACGTGAAACTATTGAGAAAATTAAGTAAAATCTATGTAAAATCTCCGGCTTTATAGTAGACCCCTGGTATGAGGTAACTGCCTTAAAGAACAGTCTAAAATAACTTAAATACCTCGTGATTTAGATAGAAAAACAGGGGGGCAAAGTTAGAAGTTCTCTATTTAATTTTGTATCAAGTAAAGCTTATACACTAGTGTTTTAGTTGCTGTAGCTTAATACAACGCATTAGCATCGAGTCGACGGTGCTTTCCGGGTCTGTGTTCAGCGTTTAGTGAACTATAAGTGCGTGTTTTTCGATATTGAATGTGGCATATTATTTTCAGGGTGTCAAACAGCTTCAAAGAAACGGTGGTTAGGCTGTATATTCGTACTCCTCTTCGCGCCGCCATTTTGTTTCAAGTGATAGCTTGGCATACAAATATCAAGGGGGGGGGGGGGTGGGTACTTTGCTGTGATTGGATAATTTCTTTATTTACAAAATGCCTCCAATTTTGGTTATGACCCTATGGCCATATTTACTGTATTAACTCGAGTCTAATATCCGGAACACTCAAACTGGCCGATTTTGTTTCCCTTGTCATATTTTTTTTCCTCATTTACTTTAACTTTCTTTTCGTGACTCCTCAAACAATGCCAGAAATGTTTATCACTATTTTGGCTATTTATTCCACAGGTTTACCAACCAAATTGCTTTGTGATGTGTATTTATTCAGAATAAGCGGTATTTCTAACGTTTGAGCAGTTGAGGGTTCTGCGTTAAATACCGCTTATTCGGAATAAGTACACATGACAAAGCAATGAGAGTTTATTGTGACCTTTATTCTAGGATATAAGATAATTATAGGACAATTACAGGAGGTGATCAATCGTGAAAATATTCGAGCTAGTTACTGGGATTGACTGGAGATTGCCTGTGAGGTTGGTAAGCCTGTGTTTATTCGTTATTGAGTTTCATCAAGCATATATGAATCGAGCTTCTGATGTGCCGAATCAAATATACAATTTTTTTTTTCATTTTGTATGCAAGAAACTCCGCATGAGGTCACTTTACTAATCGCAAACTATTTAGCGCGACGTCTGAATCAACGTTGTACCCATTGTATTTGTGTCCATACAAGTCGACAATTAGATTCGGTACGACAGGAGCGCGACATATGAATCGGATTTTTGTCTCACTCTCGAGTACTACGTCGATTGACTTACAAACAATTTGAAGAAGAAAAAAAACTCAAAGAGCCAGACGTCGCCGAAGACGGATCGGGCAATTTGAGCTTTTGAAAAACTCAGTCGTGCAAATTATTTCCCAATCGAACTCGAAATTGTATGATTACCTATACAAACAATGATTAAAAACTAAAATAAAGAGTACAACAACCTAGACCATAATCATAAAACCAGTTTGTTATCGCCATTTATTTACAAAATAACAATCAAACTCTACACTCTGTAAATGTGCAGTAGTTTTCTTGCGAGAAGCAAGTGCCTAGAGATTTGAGAACAAGAAATTTCACACATAGTGTTGAGAACAAGAAATTTTATACATAGTGTTGAGAACAAGAAATTTCATACATACTGTTGAGAACAAGAAATTTTATACATAGTGTTGAGAACAAGAAATTTCATACATAGTGTTTCATGGGGTTGCGCAATGAGATACAAAAATAACTGTTTGTGTAATAAAAGCCAAATCAGCCATTAAAAAATGTGAATGAAAAAATACTGAATAAAGCACATAGCCATTTGCGGGAAAACTAGAAACAGAATCGTTTGGATTTTGACGGTAGAAAAGGCAACAAACTTTCACCCTATAGGGCGCTGAATGTGACCATATAATCATAAGTTTCAGGACAGAATCAATCGCGCATGGATTTGATTTGAATGTGCCACCATGCTTAAGCCGGTATTTCCCCGGCCAAAAAGTATTCATAAAACTATAAAAAGGAGGTAGTTACGTGTGCTCTCCCGCAAATGTCGTCGGCTGATTTTTTTAAAATCAATCTGCTATATAAAAGAAGATACAAATGGGAAAGAGAAAAATTCTATCAATTATTTTAGTCCATTTGTTTTGAAAGTCTTAAAAATCCATAATATACTTGCACTCATCGCGCAACCCCAAAAAGAAAAAGATACAAAAAGATGTGGCGCTTGTCGACTCTGGTAGGCTCAGCCGAACAACGCCCTTACTCGGCGCTTAAATCTTTGCCATCGGGAGGGCTTCTTGCGTGTCTGAAACACACAGAACAGCGTTTAAGCCATAAGAGATGGTCGGACTTAAAAAATAGTTGCGCCACTGAGATGATGTATTGCCTCTAAGAACCTGGGAAATAAATACTTACGGCCACCAAGAGCTGAGCATGCAAGCTCTCAATAACCCTGTCAGTGGAAAAACACAAATCAGAAACTTGAAAAATGTACATGATTATTTCTAAGAAACAAAACTAAGACTTAAATGGGTACTTACTCGTCTTTGGCAAGGTTGGCCTGCACAAGCTTAGTCTAAAAGGGAAAATCAAATGGAGTTATGCATTAGTGCGGTGCTTCTGATGTTTTTCTTGTTCTGATGATTTTTTTAGCATCATGGGTAATTGATCACACAGCCTTTACAATTAGATTGTCACTAATTTAACCTCTCATAAATATATATATATTTTTTGCAAATGGCTCTCAAATCGGCGTTTTAGAAATTTACACATTTTCCTTCATGTTCTAGCCATCCTTTATTTGTCCATGTGTTCTAGCCATCCGTTTGGCATTTCTGACTATTGGAATTGCTACGCCAAAATAGTGTTTAGTTTTATTTTCATTTTTAGACTACTTACATTGTCTCTCGTAAGCTTGTCGTTAGCAGCGGTCAGACTAAAATCAGACAGGAAAAGAGAAAGTATACCGAGTGAGTAAACGGAATGCTAAAAAGCAATTATAACACTATCTATAATTACATATGACATTCGTGATACTTACTCGGCGACCTGGCTTGTGCATTCAGCCTACAGATTGACAAGACAAATACAACACTGTCAGCGTTAGGAGTGAGATTTTACACATTGGCGATAGAGATGAATCAGGTGGGTTGATCCCCACCGCCCCCTCCTCCCCGGGCTCAGTTCAATTTGCAATCCAAATTGATGCCTTATAAAAATCAACCCCACACATAAACCAACATAAGGGCCTGAATTTGCTGTTCTATCTGAAGTCTCGTTTTGTAATAAAAACTAGCATTAAGGAAAAACCGCCGCCATCCTCCCACCACCTTAATGGACCTAAGCTTTATTTTCTCCCTGTATGTTCAGTAAAAAATGCCACAGAACAGTGGAAATTTGCCTAGTTCTTGCATGGATTATTAGAAGAAAAAAATGTGCCCCTAATTGAGGCCTCAAATGTTCCCCTCATTTGTCCATGTCCCAACAATGTCATTTGGCACTGTAATGTCCTGTAATGTCGGAGTTTTCATCATCTCAGCAGATTGCTCACCAGCTTAGACTCGACTTCCCTGAAAACGAGATACAAGCAGACAATTAGACGCCGTTTCATATCAACCTTTCAAACTATAAATAGCAGGTTCTTCACCTATTTATATTTGCAATGGTTACCATGGCGATAAGCGCACTTACTTTAGTTTGTCTTGCAGGACTTGTCGGTCACGTGCCTGTAGTAAAGCAAATATAAACAAATCAAGAAAATATCAAAAAAGTCACAAAATTTCACATTCCATAATTTGGTTTTGAGTCAAAATGTGAAGAATTGTCACACGACAGGTTGCGCTCGCAGACCCCCTTTGGCCGGCAGAAAAGGAGTCTTTCTTATCAAAGGATCGTCTATTATTATTCATGTTGATCGCGCACCCCCATCTGTATTTGCAAGTTTTAACATTTTGAAGATTGTAGAGACATGGATGCATTATTGGCAAAATATAGTATATTTTAAAAAGAACCGGCGCAGCTTTTTAATCAACGAAAGTATCTCTTTGGAGACGTACCGTATTTACTCGAATATTCAATTTTTCGACTCTCATCGGGGAAGGCGCATACATTTGATTATTAAGTTAATTACGTTGGTCAAGGTGGTAAAAATCGCTGGCTCACCTCGCACATTTCGGAAGCACGAAATTATCTCTTTGGAGACGTACCGTATTTACTCGAATATTCAATTTTTCGACTCCCAGACGGGGCGCCTTTTCGGGGAAGGCGCATATATTTGATTATTAAGTTAATTACGTTGGTCAAGGTGGTAAAAATCGCGGGCTCACCTCGCTCATTTCGGAAGCACGTGTAGCCTGAAGAAGGTCCGCGTACGCGTTCACAGATCTGAAACAGCACGAGAAACCACATGTTGACTTGACAAGCAATAGTAAATATAGTGTTCATCGGTATTTACATCAAGCAGATAATCAGATTCGCTTCAAATGTGACTGTCTTGCCCGATGGGATGGGGGGGGGGGGGGGGGGGAAAGGGAGACTCCGAAATAACCAGACAGGGATGATCGTCGGCTCGTCGGCAAAGATGATCGTCGGCTCGTCGGCAAAGTCGATTTCAACCCTAAGGAATAGCACTTTGGGTGTGGTCAACAGAAATTGTTACCCCTAAGAGATAGCAAATTGGGTGTGAAGGAATTTATAACCCTAAGAAAAAGCAGAACACTCCCGTGTAGATAATACCCAACAGCTGACGTAACCATGGATTAAGCCCCAGTCCCCTGGCTTGAGAGCCGAAGCGAAGTAATCGTGTAAGTCAGAAGGGAAATAACTAACACTTACGCTTTTCTCGTGTCGTTCAGAAGTTCCTGGAAAAAAAATCATATGTTAGTAATAATTATATTTCCTCAAAATTTTCCTATTTCATTTAATTTAATTTTCTATCACCAAAATGATTAATCTTGTTCAAAAGAACCTAAAAAATAGCGATGTAGAGAGTCATGTCAATCTTTTACTCACGTTTTCCTTGCAGACTTGCTGGAATTTCTCCTGTAGCCTATTCGTAAGGAAGAACAAGTCTTTATTATGAGCAAATACATATTTTCTCTATCAAGATTATTTCCTTTGTATAGTATTTTGACAGTTAATTGATTTTTTATTTACTTGCAATGTGTTTACATTATAATTCTCGTAAGAGAAAATTAAAGGGGGCCCGTTTAGTGTATTTTCTGCTTACGTAGATTTTATAGAATTCTAGAGTGATAAGAGAAATAGTAAACTCGACTTTGACTAGGTATCAAAACAGTAATTAAAACGTGTGTCAGGGAGTATAGTTTTCTGCATCTAGAGTGTCTGTGTCTCCGGACATTTAAATGGACGTACTTGGCGAACTCTTCTTTGATGTCCATCTGTCAACCAGAGGAAAAAAAGTAAAAAAAATTAAGAAATTCCGGCAACAACAACAAGGACTCACCACATTATAATTACGATCAACACATTAACATGACAACAATAAACAACAACAACTATACACAACAATGTAAATAAGATAAACAACACTAACATGGCAACGATACACAACAACAACACACAACAATATGAATAAGATTTACAACGCTCATATGACAATAATACACAACAACAACGAACAACAATATGAATGCAATAAACAGCATTAATAAGACGACGATACACAACAAGAACTATATGAATACAATAAACAGCATTAATAAGACGACGATACACAACAAGAACTATATGAATGCAATAAACAGCATTAATAAGACGACGATACACAACAGGAACTATATGAATACGGTAACCAGCAACAACAAGTACACTGTAACTCACAGCGATAAAAAACAATCATCATCATCATCATTATCATCATCATAACAACTAACTGCATTAACAGTATTGACCTTAAGGGGAATGATATTAATAATTGTCCTCCTCATTGGGAATACCCCTCCTCCTTAATCCCCCCCCCCCTTCTTAGTTTAGTCACTGTCTGCACATTTTCTTATTGGACTACTATTGTCAAATAACTCACCTCTTCGCCATCAGAAGCATCTTCCTTATCATCGTCCTTCTTCTCTTCCTCGGTGTCATGAGGATCTACTCTATCTTTTTCGGTCTTATCTTCCTCGTCCTTAGGTTTAGATCTGCCTTGTCATCGTCCTTCTTCAGGTTCAGATCTGCCTTGTCATCGTCCTTCTTAAGGTTCAGATCTGCCTTGTCATCGTCCTTCTTCAGGTTTAGATCTGCCTTGTCATCGTCCTTCTTAAGGTTCAGATCTGCCTTGCCATCCTCCTCCTTCAGGTTTAGATCGTACTTGTCGTTTTCTTCTCCCTCGTTCTCGTCCGGTTTACATTCCTCGTGTGGCAAGTCATCCGGTGGCTCGTTCCTATCAAGGTCCGAAAATTGTCTTAAAAATACTTGCTTAGAATCTTTAGGTAAAGGAGTTAAACTTCGCCCGGGTTTTCTTTTCATATTTAACAACAGTTGATAACATTGGATTGATTCAATGGATGCCTATCTAACAGCTAGATCTCTTATGTCAAAATCAGATTTCTCCTTTAAGGAGAACTCAAAACCGAACACTGATCCAAATGACAAGTGCCTTTGTTAACTATGATGGACAGCACCCCCCCCCCCCTTGTTGTGCACCCGCCAAAGAGCGCACTGCAAGTGACCCCGGGCTGAAACCTTATCTGATGGTATATTAACGTCGTTACTAAAATGTTCTACTTTTTGTAATCTAAAGTGTCTGGCTCATGTATTCTGAGTTTCCAGTTTCACTAAGGTTACGCAAAGGCTTGAAACTAAGGAGTAATTCTTGGTTTAGGGGACAAACTAATACTTATTTTGAAAAATCACGCGGATGATCAAAGAGACATTTCACATCTCATTTTTTCACATTTCATCTCTTTCAGAGGTCGTGTGTGTAAGTCGTGGCCCATGGAAATCCGTAGTTCCTTTAAGGTGACGAGTTGTAAAGAGCTGTTACTTATATATGTACACTCCTACTTACCACACAACTCCCTTCTCGGTCTGTAAAAAGAAACAAAACTTTTGGTCAAAGTTGACAAATCAGGCGCGTGCTCAGACCACCGAATCGAAATAAATCGAGTGTCAATTTTTAACTTACTCCTCCATATTTCCAAGGAATCGATTCTGTTTTCCGCTTGTCATATAAGACATCAAGTGGCATGACCTCATATACGCAAAATGGAGCGGTTTGCAACTACAGTGCGATTTCATTTGCACGTGCGTCGCGCCTCGCCGATTATTTTAATAATCGATATTAAAATATCTAATTTTGATTTCAGGATTTTCAAAATAAAAGCATTGGTGCTTATGTTCGCCAAAATTCAGATCGATCGCACGCTTTGAAGGGGCTATTAAACGGGTTACAATTTGAAAGAATTTTTTAAAAAAAATTCCCGTGAGAAGCCTTAAGTATAAGCTTTTTTCAGTATAAGTCTTCATTCAGTTAGAATTATTTTTAACATTATTTTATTTGATCTTAAAAGGTCATCGATATATGGATCCATTTAATCATCGGATAAGAATAACAATGAAAAGACCACAAAAGAGACTTACCGTTTCCATTTCAACTTCAATCGCTAAATCTTCTAAAATGAGAGAAATAGAATGTATGTAGTTGGCAATTAAGCTATAGTGGTCTTATAGAAAAAACAATTCTACAAAACACATTAAAATATTAGCCTACAAATCTAGGTTTATCAAAGGGTCGTAAAATGATAAGTAGCTCACTATGGACTAACAGCAAACATAATGAATAAATCACTTTTTGTATTTTTATTATAAACCCTCCCTTCAAGTAGTAATTACTTTCACTTTCGCGCGTGCGAATTTCCACATGATCAAAAACTCAAACTATAAATATGTCGCCACGAGATAGACCATTTTTTCTTAGGCCGAAACGTGCCCCGGCTAAGCGAAGCCACTCAGTTTAAGGGATATTTCTCTCGCCCGCATATTTTCGTTAGACAATTTTATGGTGCTCATCTTTTTTTTTTGCTGAAAAACATATTACATGGGCGCGCGCATGTTGTTTCTTCAACATCGTATATATAGTTGATTGACAGAGCACTTTCAAATAATTTCGAGCTTCCTCCAAAGATCGGGATAATCATTATCGATACCCTGGATACAAACGTTTGTACTACTTACCGTGATGTGACATTTCTTAACTAAAGATGTCACGTCAAAAAAGTTATATATTCCTCGGAGCGTTTTGACAGCGCATTAGCGCTAATTACAATTGATGACCCAACACGCGCATAATTTTAGAAAACCACTTAGAACAGATATTCTGGAATTTCTGCAAAAAGGTCATGTAAGAATAGGAAAAGACGATACTTGATCTTATTACAAATATTACGTGAATATTTCAATGAGTCTTTGTGCTAACTTAGTTTTCTCTATACCCTTTGAGCGACCTTGCTGTTTCTTTACGATAGGCGCGCATTTCGTTTTCATGTTCACTAATGAATATGCCTCAAAATGCAACCATACGTTGTTAAGTTTCAAATTCCTAATGATTTAAATGCATATCAATCACATGGAAGCCGTTTTTCTAAATGGTCTAAGAGCCTGGGGTGAGCGCGCGGGAAATCTGAGAAGTTCTAATAACGCTAGGGCCCGGTCCTGTTGCAAAACGCCGGCCCACAAAATCGTAGTAAACATGAATCACTGCAAGTTTACCTGAAAATTCTCGATTCATACAGTTCTACGGCGACAAAAAGCTAAAAAATGATTGAAGCGCACTACCAAATTAGCCTAGTTGAGATAAAATTATTTGAAGTTAAGGAAACTAGAAATGTCTATATAAGACAACAAAACCTAAAAAAAAAAGGTAAAAAAAAGGTAAAAAAAAGGTAGAAGTTGACTTGTTTACCCAAAAAGTGCTCTCCTGGTCAAAATAGTGCTCCCAAACCCAAACTGCGCTAAAATAGTTCCGGGCACAATCTGGAAAGGCCTACTACTGACTGACTGTACCTATGGAGCTATGCGGCCGCTCTGGCTCTCTGATAAAAAGTATAAAACGGTACAATACATGAAGTACCTACCTAAGTGGCCATTTATTTGATCGTCGCCATGTTTCAAGTTCGGTCCGTTCGTCCCGATGAAAACAACCTATTGAGTCATGTTATACGTCTTATCGATCGCGAACAGTGGAGAACGTCCTCCAATACCTGTGAATCTATACTCTTGATCGACCCAACGGCCATCTATGTGGGCGAATTGAACGGTAAACCAATAGGTTTTGTTGTGTTTATGAAGTACAATGACGCTTATGGTTTTGTAAGTGTGTTTATCATCGAGGCTGATTATCGTGGACACGGTTACGGAAAGCAACTCTTCGACGCCGCTATAAGTGCCATCTCACATCCACAAAACATGGCGCTATCTGCTGTTGATTCAATGGTCCTTAAATACAAGAAACATGGATTTGAGCCTCTCTGGCTTCTGCACGACTACGACATCAAAATCGAGATTGCTTTGCAAGCTCTGAATCGTGGATTTGCATCAATCCCTCAATATCACGCTCAAATGGTGGATCAGTTATATGATGATTCACTTATTAATTACGACGCTGAAGTTTTTGGACATGAGCGCAAAGAGTTCCTGAGGTATTTTATTCGCTCGTGTAATGGTTTAGCAAGGATGGCTTTAGACACCGCGGGTAATATTGTCGGCTACCTTGCCACAACAGAAGCCATCAACGAAAAACATGGCTATATAGTCGGTCCACTTTATGCAGATTCTATTGATGTTGCTGCCGTCATGTTGATCTCTCTTTTTGAAGCTATCCTCTCTAAACACGGCAATGAACGGCAAGTACGTGCGCCTAACATTTGCGTGATTATCCCGCAAGTAAATCCTGAAGCCAAGCGACTTGTCGACATGATGGGCGGAACTTTACTCGACACACAAACTTTTTCTGCCACAAATGGTAACCCGAAAGGCTGTCTGAGTAAATGGTTTGCTATAAATAGCCCTATTCTTGGCTGAAAGGCCTAATTTTATATAGAAACACATTTTTAGATGTTGCGTGTGCCACGCAAAAAGGCCATGGGCTATATAATGTTTATCCTCGCTCTCGGATTCATAGATCAGACGCGCGCACGAATATCCAATCAGAAAGCAGAATCAAAAAGCCCAAACCGTCGCGATCTCGTACCAGAACAATGAATACAATACACCAAAAGGAAGAAGTCTTATTAAAGACGAAAATTTGGCAGAGTCGATTTCCAGTTTTTGGTGTATTGTAATCAGAAAGCAGCAAATAGAAGCCAGCGAAGTGCAACCCAAATGTCCCACAAATTGTACAACATGTCGAATGAGGTCAGTGAGTCCTGCCCGGAGTTATTTAAGTGCACCAGTCCCTTACATTCAACTGAGGAGTTCCAAATAAGAAATTTCAAAATCACTCAAAATTGGTTTAAAGTTAGCCGCTGGTTCTCTTATCATGTTTAAAAAGTTTGAGTTACATACAATAAATATTTTTCGAGAAATTCCGAATTTCCGCCGATTTGGGGGCATTTTTCACCTTTCGTAAAAAATCGCAAAATAATCTTTAAATATACGCGGAATTACAAATAGCGATACAGATCCTTAGAAAGGAGTTGATAAGGTATAAATCGAGTGGTTTCTTTACTTTTTCCGGCAAAAAAAAGTATATTTTATTGCTGTCTAAACATGTCAATAAAAGATGTCGACTTGAATAATAGCATAAATTTGGGGCTTATAAAACCGATGGTACATGGATTTTCGCAGAGATTTTGCACTTTAAGCAAACATTGGTGTTATTTCTTTCGATTCAGCAAATAAAAAATTGGGGGAATCAAATTCCCGAATTATAATGAAGCCGAACGCAACCCCATGTCGAGCTCAAATAACACGCGATTTTCTTGAAGGCCGTCTTTATTAAATACACATACCTGTTTGTACAGGAGACAAACCACAGATAATAAACTCTACCCTTACTGTATACTAATCTCAGATGCTGTATAATTGTCTTGGTTCATCCTTGGAAGTTACTGGAAGTCAATAAAGACATTACAATAAAAAATATTTGCTATTTTGTACAGACTTCAGTTCAGAACACCTGCCGGAATGGCAAACTTTGAAGGATTTGTTTGGGTTTTAAAGTTTCTTTACGCTCAACTGAAGTAAAAGATATTCAAACACGTCAGTTCTTACCTTCTGCCAAGAGGTTTCTGGGGGAAAAGCCGATTTGTAAGATTAATTTCAATGAAAGGTCAAGTACTTGACCACGAGTCTGGTTTCAGATGACAACTGATCAGCGGTCTACCAGATGAGAATGCGTGAATTTGCAAAGGAAACCCAATAAAAAGAATAGTTCAACTAGTCGGCTTGCAGTTTTTATTCTAGATTGTTTCTTATTTTATGTTCTTCATTCTATAAAAAAAAACATATTAATGATGCCAAAATTATTTTAAAAAGATACCGTAGGAAACACCAATCGAAGAATAAAACACAAATACCACAAGCAAACATGCTTCGTTGACATTAGGGCATAAGCTGAAAGAATTGTCACACTCCCTCAGAGCGGCATCCTGTTACAGTAACACCTCCGTTAGCCAAAAAGGCTTTAGGGCAACACAAAGAGATCACATGAGGCTGCTTCTTATAAAATCAGGCAAGCATAAAATTGTAATTCAGATGATGCTTGATATTTTTCTTGATCATGACTACCTGTGATTACGCTGTTTGCGTGGGTGGTCCTTGTGGACCTAGTGTCGATTGCTCGAGCAATTCAAAGTGCGCTCTTAAACTTTAAACTGAGTTTGAACTTCTTCTTGCTAGAGCTGGTAAGTGAATCATGATTTAACGACCGGAGTATTTGTTAAGCGCGCGCGTAGGTGACTCTTGAAACGCAAATGTAATCACAGGTAGCCCAGGCAATGGTTGCTTGTTCGTAGCTCGGAATTCGGCTGTCCTGAGAGGGGACGAGTAAAGCGACGACGAGTGAAATGAGTTCTCTAATAAAAATCTGACTACCCCCGAAAGAACAAAGAGGGATTTTTTATGCCTTTGCAGTATCTTCACGGGACTTTTATTGTCGGATTTGGCTACGTACCAGGGTTATCTAGCTTATGCTTTATAGTTTCGTCTACAAATAGCACGTCAATTGGGAACCGAAAGTGGACCCTCGGCCGTTGTGGGCGCACACCCTGCATCCCCCCTTACCCCCCCTGGGCATATTTTGGGGAGTCCCTATTTCAACTCAACTTCCCGTTTCGTAGACTCGACTTATTTATCGCGCACCTCTGCTTTCCTTATATTAGTTTATGTCTGTTATGTGTGTTCCGATGTTTGTGTGTGAGTGGGTGTGTGTGTGTATGTGGGGGGGGGGGGGGGATATGCGACGGAGATTTCTTTTTCATAACGGACTTTGCGCAAAAGTACAGACTAGCTCACAGGCTAAAACATCCCTCGCATTAAAACAATGTCAATCAGCATTATATCTTTCGTTTAGCGAAAGTATTATTTTACCCCTCAAACACGGGGAGTAGATCGTCGTCTGTATCGGAATCATAGACATGTTCATTCAATCTGTCGCAAGCTCCAACTGATTTTGTAACCCTTTTCCAGGCAGTCTTGTTGGCATTGCACAGTTGTTGTTCTTGTTATATCAAGCAGAGTAGCCAATAACGAGTTAATGTTCTCACGGCAATCTACGATTGTGCTTGTGCAGAAAGGAAGTAGCCCATAGAGGGTTACTGTTCTAACGGCAATCAACAGTTTACATTGATTTAACTGACAGCTCAGTGGTTGGACAGAGTGATATTTGTTTTCTCTTGCTACAAAGTAGCGAAGCAGCCCATTTAAAGTCACTATTCTCACGGTAGTTGCCGATTTTCCAGCTACCGATTTTTCAAACTACTTCAGTCACCTGGAGCAAGTCCGTAATGAAAAACAAACTCTGTCCCACCGGCGACCAGCAACAACGGCACACTTACCCTAGGGACTCCCACGCAAAAGGTAAAACCTTTAAAAGAAAAAGTCGACAACAACGCAGATTTATGTTTTTAGAACGATATTTCGGCTGGCCAATACCTGCCTTCTTCAGCTTCAGGTTATAAATGAGTTACAATGGCATGTTACAGCTAGTATATGTACAAAGTGCATTGATGATTAACTAACAAAAGGTAAAAATAGTAATTGAGTAAGGGGTGACTTATGGAAGATGGTAAATAGGGTGGTGTGGATTACTAAGTAACTAAACGGTTTCTTCACATATGTTTGTGTATTAAAAAAATAATAAATAAAAATAACCCGGTCCGCCGAGGCCTGGTCCGCGTAGGTCCTGTCTTCATTTTACAAAGACCCGCTCCCATTATTGATAAAAATTTCTGAAGTAATCAAGCAGTGCTCATGCGCACACAACTAATATGCAGATAAACGTAACGTATACAATTTTTACTCTTACGCCTAAGTTCTTTACCAAATCATCAGATGTTTTTGAAAATAGACAAACAAGACATGATATCGCCTTTTTTTTAAATATGATTTTCTAGTAAAGAAAGACTAGGACTCAAAACGGTATGTTCTTATCGGGATTAGGATACCTGTGGAAAGTCACGCATTTTCATCTGGCAGACCGCTGATCAGTTGTTGTCATCTGAAACCAGACTCGTGTTCAAGTACTTGACCTTTGCATTGAAATTAATCTTACAAATCGGCTTTTTCCCTAGAAACCTCTTGGCAGAAGGTAAAAACTGACGTGCTTGAATATCTTTTACTTCAATTGAGCGTAAAGAAACTTTAAAACCCAAACAAATCCTTCAAAGTTTGCCATTCCGGCAGGCGTTCTGAACTGAAGTCTGTACAAAATAGCAAATATTTTTCATTGAAATGTCTTTATCTTCCAGTAACTTCCAAGGATGAACCAAGACAACTATACAGCATCTGAGATTAGTATAATTTCTTATTTGGAACTCCTCAGTTGAATCTAAGGGACTGGTGCACTTAAAATACAGACGTTTATAGGGGTTTTCCTGCGACTTGAAAAATAAAACATAGTAACCTAACATGATAGAAACTTGTCTTGTTGTCCAAGCTTGGTGAAAATCTTGTGAGAATGAAGCATAGAAATAGATAACTACGAGTTTGATTGTTGAATGGAAACGGCACGAATCCAGCTTAAAATACGAAAAATTGGAAATGATAAGACAAAGCGGTGCTTTCTACGGTAGGTACTAAGTGTTTATGTGTTTTCAAACATATTTTTGTCAACTTGCAGTGATTTAAGTGCGGGGAAAATCATAAGAGAAAGCCGAATTCGCTGTTTACGACCGACTTCTAACTACAAGTTTTATCGGCAAACGTCAAGATTTACAGCAAAAATACAAACGACAGTCTCATTCCTATATGTAATTGAAGTAGCCTAATATCAAACACAAGTTTAATGGTAGGAATTACAGTGCTCTTGTAAGTGGTTCGTTTGCTTTTTGTTTTTCGTTTCTTCGTAGCACATTTTACGTGTTTTTCTACAATTGAGTCCCAACTCTACACTAAAAGCGGCCGGGCAAAGAAAACAGGGCTAGCACTTTCTACGCTGACCGGAAAATGCTTATTTGCTTGTCCAGATTCGCAGAAAAATATCTCAAACCAATCTTTTTCGGCGCCGATTGCCGACTTTTTGTGGGACATTTGTGGGACCACATGGCTGTTATTGCACCATCTCTTTCCTGATTGGCTATTCGTGCGCGCATGGATTTACATGTCGGATCTATGATTGCGCGGAGCCCCATAGGTATATTCTTGGGTTTCAGTCACGTGACTTTTGGCGGGTGAATTTACTTCCGGTGATGAAGGCAGGTATTGGCCTGCCGAAATATCGTTTTAAAAAACATAAATCTGCGTTGTTGTCGACTTTTTCTTTTAAAGGTTTTGGTCAAAAACAGCAACGCGCGAGCATGGCAGCTGTAGGCGAAAACCAGGTTTCTCCCGTATTTTCCAATTATTTTCTCTCTTTAAGTCTAGATATTCGATAGCAATACTTTCAAGAGATGTGTTATTGTAACGGAGTTAACCCCTGCATTCTAAAAAAGTAGATTTTTCAACAGATTTTCAACTTTTATCCTTTACTCGTCTTTCGCTTGCAGTCCTTTTTATTCTTCAAACGAGATGAAAGCTTACAAAAACATGCAGTCCTACAACGTTTCGTTTGTGGATGATTGAAAGACCTCGGTATTAAACGGATGAAAAATGATTGTCTTCTGGTAAGTGTATTTATTATGTTTTTTTCGGCGAAAAACGCGATAATTTTGCGAAAGGATGAAAATTTGATTTCTCTACTTTGCCCTGCAAAACGGCAGGGGGAAAATGGTACATTCACACTTAAATAAATTGCAAGGACCAGCATTATTACTCAAGAAAAAAAGCTTTATTAAGGCTATTTAGTATCCTGAAGCTCATTGCTTCTGTACATTGGGTACATGGTTATTTTAAATTCCTAGATTTAATTGTATTACATAAGTATCTTACTCTATGAGCTTATTTTGTCGATACATTTGCTATGTCGATTTAAAATTTCTTATAACATGTACACTGTAATTACTGTAAGTAAAGTCCATTTTCTCAGAATACATGCAAATTTCACCTTCTGTTATCAAAATAAACCAAGATGTGATTATTACAATATTCATAATCAATAACATATTTGTTATTGTCATGAATATTGGGGTATTCTATTGTCTTTATTTACAGGCTGAAATTATATTGCTTCCAAAATTATTAAAGGGGGAGGGGTTACATTTCCCACCACCCCCTGCTATGGTGCTGTACAATTCCATTTTCTGGTAAATTTGACAGTATTGCAGAATTCTAGTGAAGGGGTTACCTTCTATATTTTTACATTGTTGTCTTTTTGATGTGGAAATGGTTGTAAGCATGATATACAGTCACGTACCTAGGATTGGCTGAGGGGGGATGTGCAGTCATAGGTATAGGTATATTGAAAAAGGATAGTTAAAAATAAGAAATCACCAATTTTTTGTGGCCAAAGGGGGTGAGCATGCATTCCGTGCACCCTTCTGTGTACTCGCCTGATACACATGCAAGAGAAAGTTCATGAGTGAAGCATATGAGAATTTCTCAGTTTGCAGCACTGGTCAACACCTCAGTGCCGAGTGACACATCTTGGAGCCTCTCCTGATGGAATTATTATGATCCTGTCCGGTAAAAGATGATGATGGTGACATAAAACTCAGTAGGGATCATGTCTATTTCTACCAAAATCCAAGCTCAGCTACTTATTGTAGAGATGAGTTTTGCAATGTTGTTGAAACAAAACAATATTTTCATAATGTTATAATGCAATA
The DNA here is from genome assembly GCF_932526225.1 of Nematostella vectensis. NCBI lineage: Eukaryota > Metazoa > Cnidaria > Anthozoa > Actiniaria > Edwardsiidae > Nematostella > Nematostella vectensis. The sequence goes on along the minus strand of NC_064037.1, from coordinate 14,580,382 downwards.
TTCTGTAAGTCGATTTAAATTTCAAGTGTTTATCAAATAGATGTTGTTTTTCACAAATGACTAATACTTAGGGTTTTAGGAGACCAGCTCTCAATTTCTTTAAGGTTTTAGGAAACCAGTTCTCTATTTCTTTCTCCAAAGAAAGCTGGAGTTTATCTTAATAAGAATTTGACCAATCATTCATTGAAATGAATTAAAAATTACTTTTGGTTTTATTTCTAGTATATCATAGCTGTCAAACAAACTTGGGCAGAAACCTTGTGAAATCGGATTAAACACAGCAAATATGTGAAAAAAAAGCAAGAGAGCCAATGCGGATGAACACAGAGAATGTATTAACATTCTCCCAAAAATTAGGTTTAATATAGATTTAGGCACTGCCTAAAAGCGGAGCCAGCATTGAACACCTTTTGTGTTGACTGATCGAGGTATTTTTGTGGGATCTAGGATCCTGCTCTTTACTGAGATTTATTTATTGTACCAACCAAATGGATCCAGGCCTTATTCAATAATTTAAATTATGCAGTACATCAAAGTTAACAAACACAATTCCTGGTGTGGATATGGCTGTCAAAGTTGTTAAGAGTCTAATGGTAAATTCTTATGTCCCATCATAGAAGTTCCATTATGAATATTTTTTTTTAATCAAAACAATACTCTGACAAGCTTTGCCCTTGTGCAGAAAATGTCATGGATGTAACAGCATTCCAAAGATTAAAAATAATATATTTAGACTGTTTAGATGCCATACTATAATTTTTATGTATTGATTTAGAGGCGATTCTCTCCTTCATTGGACCGAATATTCAAAAAAATGTCTGGAAATTAAAATCCAAAAATATATCTCCTTTTATGCATTACATATTGGTGCACCCCCCTTTACCATATAGTGGCCTTGTTGTTGGTGGCCTACTCCCAAATGAATGCAATGAAGAAAAAACAGATTGATTTTGGAAGCAAATCCTAAAAAAAAAACATCCAAGGCATCACTGACAGTGCTAAAATGCTAACTTCTAATTTCAAACCAAACCCTTTCATTGATCTATGTTTGGGGTAAAGAGGAAGCAAAGAATATCAATTGACTAAAAAATAGCTGACGGGAGAGGAGATATAAAGTAAATTGACTCAACTTGAAAGGTTTGGTGAAAAAAATATAACAGTAATGAAAATAATTTGATTGAGCATTTCTTGACATTTCCCCTTTCCCATTATCTGAACCCTTTCACCACCACAGGCCTCTAAAGAGGCCATGTCTATGCTATCCAAGCTATGTGAACAGAATTCTATTATTGAAAAAGAACAAGGTTGTTGCTAGTGTTATAAAGTTTGAGTTTCTTGCCCTAAAAAAACCCTTCCCCTTAATAAAAGTTCCATAAATGTACATTTGTAAAGCTACATTCTGACAAGCTTTGTCCTTGCGAAGAACAATGGATGAAACAGGATTTCAAAGATGGAATATAGTGTCATACACAATTTTAGATACTGAAGTTTTAATGTACCATAAGTGGTGATTTTACATCCCCATGGGAATTAATATCTACAAATATACATCCAGTAATGCATTATATTTTGGTGTTTTGAGAAACCCTGGATCCAACTATTCCAATGAAATAAATCTAAACCTCTAAAATAAATGTAATGGGAAAGAGACTTAGAATGAAAATCCTAAAAAAAAGGTATAAGTGAGAGTACTAAATGAAAATTACTAATTTAAAAATAAAATCTGTTCATTAATTTATTTTTGGTGTAGAGAGGAAATAGCAAAGAGCATCAATTGCATAAAAATAGTCAACAGGGAGAAGAAAAAGGAAAAAATATGACTCTTCTTTAAATGTTTGAAAAGAAAATATAATAACAATAATGTGATAATTATATTCAGTACTTTTCTAAAATATCCCCTTTCCCATTATCTTTAGGTTGATAGAAAACTGTTTTCTTTACAGATTTATTATTTAAAAAGCAAAAGTTTGTTTTTAGTTTTATATTATATAAGTATCTTGTTCTAAAAAAACCTATGAGTGTGTACTGCTGAATCACATAGTAATGAACTAGTCATTACTCCCGCAGAAGTCAGGGGTTAATGTGGGGTTTTAGACCACTTTTTAACCAGAATATGTCAAGAGGGGTGGTGGTATTGACTGTTTTTGACTCTTAACTTGGAAACAGGCTTTTATTAAAGTTTAATCCCCCACCCTTCCCTGGGACCATGGGTGTGGGGTATCAAATGACTAGTGAATAAGAACATCCTACTGTTCTTTTCAAGACATGATTTTTAATTCTCATGTCTTCCAGTCTTTAGCATTCATCTTGGCCCTCAGGTAGTTCCTGGTTCATAAAAGAGTGAAAACAATTATTTATTATTTCTTTCAAAACAATCTTTTTATCAAGCTGTTTATAATCTAACTAATTTTCCACAACTATTTGAAAAAAAAATAAACACATGAGATGCAAGATGCAGACAATAACAACAATACATATTGAAAATAGGGTTTTTTTATCCTCGGTAAGAAAAATTTCTCTTGTAAGTTGAAAAAGCTGCTGTATCTTCTAAGGATATGTATCTTCTTAGGACTAAGAGCACAGGATATAAAGACAAGAACGGTCTTCTTTAGCAGTATTTGACAAATGCAACACGATATTGGTTAGCCTTTATGAAATATCTCAACACAATCAATCTGCCCTGAAGAAGTCTTATTAAATACGAATTCCAGTTTTTGTTGTATTTTATTTTATTCAACACAATCAAGAATATAGATAAAACGAAGAATGTCAAAACAAAACCTGTTATGCTCAAATAATTTGATTACTGAGTTAAGTACTCGCATTCTCAAAGCATATAAAAAGGACAACAAAAAGCCTAATAACTGTCATATCCTCAATAGACAATACAAATCGTCGTCCGAAACTCACCTTGCATTGTTTTTTTGGGTCGCTTTCTTGTGCTTCTGTTCGCTTTTTAATGTGAACTGTTACTTGCTTAAATTTACTAGCTAAAACCAGATAAATCTTGGCGTGAATGAATGTTAGTAGATCTCCTCTAGTTGACTTTATCCTTAAGTCACAAAATTTGAGGCAAAATAAATAATCATCGCATAATCGACAAGAACTTTTTCCCTTGCTCCGTGCTTGTATTTAGTCGCCTTTCGGGGCCGAGTGGGGCCTGGGAGTCGCGCGGCTGACTGACTGACTGGCTGGCTGTACCGTTGCAGAACTGTCCTCGTTGTAGAAGTGTCTAACCAATCAGATAGGACTACATGTGTCCAATCATAGACCTTGTTAGAATACCACACGTGTGACACTGGGATCGAGTGGCAGAACAGTTGTTTGTTGATAATATAACTGATTTCTGAGGAATTGATAAAGCAGAGAAACACTCAAATAGCAGAGAAACACCCAAGAGAAAAGGATTTAGCAAAAGCCATGTTATGTTCCCTTACTGGAGTCCGTCCTAAGACGGAGACAAGCCATTAAGAGGTGAGTCTCGCTTCTCGAAAAATCGAGTCTTTACTTTCGTACCGTCCTTCGCTAGGGGAGATATCCCCAATTAAGCAGGTCAAGTAGTTCATAGGAAATATATTTGAAGGCTACTACTAATAAACAAGTGAACGCAATGCGAGTAAAACATTCAATTGATAATCAATCAGTTCCACTATCTAAGTTGGGCTAAGTTGTACAGTAAGATTGCAGCTATAAGCTTACAATTATCACACAGTCCCCTAAGTAACCTGATTTGATCTTTCTCTTCCTCATAAAAATCAATACGGTGAATTGGCATATCCTCAGATTTGCCTTTTGTAAGGGTCTGTTTACATTACGAATATCAACCCTGGCTGAAGCTTTAGTATGGCCAGGCGACTGAAAATGTTTTTCATATTAGTAGCTAGCTTCAGCCTGTACTAAATTCGTTTTTGAACAGTTAAAACTATTCACAGCACCTCGGCATGTTCTTAGCAGTTCTTAAAATTTGGTGAAATGCTGGACGTTCATATAAAAAAAAGGTCCTTATAAAGTGTTCTTTATTTATATGATTACATGGAGATATTCCATCCACTACTGGAGCTTGGGGTGAAAATCCTAGCACGGGTGAGCAGCCCAGGCTGGAAATCTCGCTCATATAATAGAAAAAGCAATTTTACAAGCATTTTAGGAATACCCGGTTGGAACCCCTGACTGTGCTGAAAACTCAGCCTGGGTTGAAATTTTTAATGAGATAAAAAGAAATCAACAGTCGTTAGAATGCTTCTCTATCAGGCGTGTCATCACCATTGACCACCAAAAAGTTGGTATTTGATTTTGAACAGTTATCATGTTAGACTTTTTCCATAGCTATCTATGACTGCCAAATGCTGCAAATGCTGTTTGTGTGCCTGCCAATCCTTTGCACCTTATCAAATCCTTCCTTAAACAATCCATTAAATTTCATATTTATACTAATAACTATTAGAAAATAATCACTGACACCTCGACCAATCAGCACCCTCTATTTGAACCCCCTAAATCTCATAGTAATTAAAGTTTCAAGGGGCAATAGAGAATTAGAGAATGAGTGGGGATAATTAGTCAATAGAGAATGAGGCAATAGAGAATAAGTGGGGAGTGTAGTTAGAAATAAGTGCTTACTACTTAGTGATTAGTATTCCCTAAGTTGCAACTTTGTTTTCATTGTTTTCCTGGATTATTGTTGAAACACCAAATTAGCTATAGAGAACTTGCTATAGAGCGTATTTATGTTTTTATTGCTGGCTTAGCAACCTATCTACTACTATGTTAACAGGGGGATTTGTTACTTTGAAGACATTATGCACTTGTATTTTATATTTCACTGATTTTTTTTATTTATGTAAATAAATTATAATTTTATAATCCTGATGTAAAAAAGTTGTAATTTTTAAGCAAATTACAAGCAAAACTGTTGTCAGCAACAGACTGCCACCATCCCCAGACTGAAAAGACACCTCAGTGCATTGTTGGAAACTTCAAGGCATACTGCTTGATCAGCAGTAGCTGAACTTGACTGATAGTGTGGGACTTGAAATAGGGGGAAGGTTTCTGTTTTTGGTCTGTTTTTCCCAAAAATTTGCGCAAAAGTACATTAATGGGGTAATTAATAATTTGTTATTTCTATGTAATCTAAGTAACAATGGCACTTAATCACCTTTAACAGTAAATAAATTAGCCTCAGCTTCAGAAACTGGGTCTTCATTTAGTGTAAAAGTTTTTTTAACATGTTTTTTTTAACTTTGTCTTTGGCTACTTCTTATACGTTCATCTGACATTGCTATTCCTCATTTGCCCAGATAGTGTTTTTAAGATGAATTTCTAACATCTTCAACATGTTCTCTTGACTCAATTGTAATATGTAATACAAGGTTACAATGATTTTTCTTTGTCACAGGGGCTTCACCACCTTGATTATCTCATCCTGACCAAGTCATTGCACTGCAGTTGTCCACACATCACAGTTGGTTATTGCCCAAATACTGCAGAGGAATTCCCTTTTTATTTATTTCAGGCAGTGTCAAATTTTGTTATTCAATGGCGGCACCAAGCAAGTAGTCCAGTTTTGAATTCAACTGTGCCATTGGAATTAAGGACACATATAAAGACAGTGAGCCTAAGTTTCAGATTATTGGTTCACAAATAACATCGAGATCATGAAGAATTCACATGTTTTACATATTTCAAGCTCTAAGAGATTTTCACTTGTATGTTATACTTGACTTATACTACCTTTGTCCATCTATTCAGCAGGCATGATGGATTTCCAAATTTGATTACTGAAGCAACCTTTGTCACATCATAGCTTATAATGTTCTGTTGTAGTTATGTAACTATTTATTTGCATAATCTTTCAATAAATCACATGTTTCTTGGTGACTCCATTGTCTCTGAATGGCAATGAAACATATTCCTAAAGCAGCTGTTCACTAACCAAATCAACATTCCCCTACTGTAATATGCTGCCCTTTAATCCCCCCTCTATAATATGCCCCCCCCCCCACTCTCAATGATCTGCCCTTCCTTTCTGCAAACCCTCTTTAATAAGCCATCTTTAAAAAAACATAGCTCTCTCATAAGCTGCCCCTCTGATAAGCATTCCCTTTCTAGCAAGCCACGACTCTATTAACCCACCCCTTGGCAAAATTTCTAGTATTACATTATTTACATACCAGTGTGCACCTTCTGTTAGGCTGCATAGAGTGCATTATTTAATAAGCCACCCTCTCTATTAAGCCAACCTTATGAAACAAGCCAGTCCTCTCCAATAAGTCACCCCTCTAATAAGCAATCACTATCTAACAAGTCACCCCTTTAATAAGCCAGCCCTCTCTAATAAATCACCCATCTCTAATAAGCCACCCCTCTCTAGTAAGCCACCCCTCTCTAATAAACCAGCCCTCTCTGATAAGCCATCCCTCTCTGATAAGCCATCCCTTTCTAATAAGTCACCCCTCTCTGTTGAGCCATCCCCCTCTAATAAGCCAAACCTGTCTCATAAGGGGGGGATGAATAGGGGTCTCCCTAGCAGAATTCTATCCTACGTGTGGCCAATATAAGTTTTGACACCTATGCGGCAGAGAAAGGGCGTGGTCCCTAAACTCTAAGGGATAGCAGTTAATGTTATCAACTGCCTTCTACGACAACTAATTACCTAGTCTATGAAAAGGTGTATTCCCTCCTGGCCTCAGCATGGAATAATGTGGCACAGGTCTGTAGTTACCGTACTATTCAATATTCCATATTATTTAGGTAGGATGAGCAGTAGATACTGTTAAAGAATAATGTTGAAGCTCCTGGAAGAACGCGCTAAGAGACTATTGAGTCGCCTCACGGCTAGAAACTGCATGTTATTTCAACAAAGACAGCAATACAACGAAATGTTTATAACCCTATATTTTTTGGATTAAGCTATTTTGGACGCTTGTGGCGAAAATACGGGTATATCTTTTTTGTAAACCATTAGCACGTACTGGGAATATTGAAAAAAAAAAATAGTCAGTTTTATACCACCGAATCTTTTACTATAATCACGTTTAAAGATTTCGGCAGCGTAATATGATGTGTGATCAGGAAAGACAAACTCGTTCCAAAATGACATTGGGGTGTGGAGTATGGCTATGTCTATTTTCATGTAACAAATATCAGCAAATGTAACAAATGTCAGCAAACGTAACAAATGTCAGCAAGTTTTGAGATCTTCACTAGTGCAATATTTCACTATGAAATACCTGTTCAAGCAGAGCACAAGGCTTGGAAGATCTTTAAAAGGTCATATCTTATGTTATAGCTAAGACAAGGGAAGTTACAAAATGCTTACTAAGAAAAAGCATCTGCGGCGTGTCATCTATGTCGGCTATTTTTATTTTCGACTTTATTGCACGAAGCCTGGACAGTTTGAAAACGATGATGAAAAGGATGATGAAGCTATGAATTGTCAAATCTGCACCAATACATTTTGAAATTTTGGAAGAACTTATACGCTGGAAATCGCTTCTTTTTTGCCGCATCATCCGATTAGTCGGGACGTATCGCCCTTTTTCTAGCTAATTTAAAAATTGTGCAATTCACGGTCATTTTGTTGTCAAATACCAGGATTAGTAATCTTAGTATAATTTTTAATAGATCCGCTACAGTCTCTTTTTTTTTTTTTTTTTTTTTGCTGATGTCTGCCCATCCAAAAAAACAAACACATCCTCCCCCCTTGACCCGCTTAATTTCATTTCGAACATTTGCATCTAATTGTATATTTATGAGTTTGGGATTTGCTGATTTTAAAACAAACATTGTTTACAAAAGAAATAAAATACAGTTTATAATGTGACTGTGACTCGTTTTATTTAAAATCTTGGGAACGTAATGGTCTTTTTCTTATTTGTATGACATTTCGTTTGTCTGCCCAAGTTTTACATTGCTGTCCGATTCCGATTATTCCTTAAAAAATCAATCCAATTGTATCTAATTTTACACGTGTAAAATTGGATATCAACTCCAAACATATCACTTGGGGAATATAGTGATTTATATAGTGGCTTATGAGAGGGGTGGCTTATTAGAGAGGGCTGGCTCATTAGAGAGGGTTGACCTATTAGTGAGGAGTGGCTTTTAGAGAGGGATGGCTTATAAGAGAGGGTTGACCTATTAGTGAGGAGTGGCTTTTAGAGAGGGGTGGCTTATTAGAGAGGTGTGGCTCATTAAAGGGGGTTGCTTATTAGAGAGGGGTGGCTTATTAGAGAGGGGTGGCATATTAGAGAGGGGTGACTTATTATAGAGAGGGGTGGCTTTTAGAGGGGCTGGCTTATTAGAGAGGGGTGACTTATTAGAGAGGTGTGGCTTTTAGAGAGAGGTGACTTTTATTAGAGAGGGGTGGCTTATTAGAAAGTGGTGGCTTATTAGAGAGGGGTGGCTTATTAGAGAGGGTGGCTTATTAGAGAAGGGTGGCTTATTAGAGAGGGGTGGCTTGTTCACATTCTTCAGTGAGCGTTGGACATTCCTATGGATGGTGTGCTCAGTCGCTTCCAACACATCAAACTTGGCGATCTTGCAATCACTGGCAAAGCAACCAAGACATTCATTTAGGGAAAGCTCAGAGATGCCATAGCTTTCAATATCACCAAAAGATGAGCAAGAGGGAGAGGGGGCTGCATCACACTCTAGACTTTCTTTCCTGATATTAAAGAAAGGACCAACAGCAACACCAAGGGAAGAGGCAATGATGGATTCCGAAGTCAGTGATGACACATCTTTACAAAGACCATCTATGTTTGAAACATTCATGTTCTGTGAAGCTTCGAGTTCAGAAAAGTCATTTTCATTAAACACGTAGTCATCAGAACATTCTTCATCAGCGCCAGCCAACCATTCAGAATCTTCGGGGACTAGATGGGAGGGCTCTCTGTTCTTGTATACCCTGAATGGTGTGTCATTTATAGTGGAGTGCCAGCTTTTGTTTAACAAATCAGCTACTCCACTAAGGAGAAGAGGCCAGACAGCACCTTGCTCGTCTCTTGGTAGGGGCTGTAGAAACCTAGCGAGGTACCTTTTCACCTGCTTGTTCAAGTTTTCTACTTGACCTTGAGACTGAGGGTGGTGTGGTCTACCATGCACAAGATGGACATTGAAGTGTGATGCAAGGACTTTGACCACATCTCCCACAAATTCACCGCCGTTGTCACTTTGGAGAATAGCAGGGGGACCCTCCTTAACAAAAAGGGGTCTTAAGATAGAGGTTATCTCCTCTGCTGATTTTCCAACGGTTGGGAAGATCCAGCAGAACTTGCTAAAACAACACTTAACAGTGAGGATGTAGCGGTAGTTCCACTGGTTGATGGCCATAAAACCCCTTGACTTTTTTGGTGCCATGTCTATCAGGTCGCATTGTAGACGTTGGTGGGGACGAAAAGTCCGTATTGCTTTAGGGGGCTTTTTGGATGTCATAGGCAAGGGGTTGTTGACTTGACAAGACTGACAGCAAGACACAAATTTTCGTATTTCGTTGAAAGAGCCTTTATAAAAAAAACTCTTACTGAAAAGGCGACTCAAGGCATTTACTCCACCAGGAAGGCATGTTGAGACACCATGGACTCCTTTAATTGCATGGAGGGATTGCAGAGTGGATTCTAGCAGCTCAGCATAGACAACTTGCTTTACAGAGACAACTTTCTTGCTGGAGTATGCTTGGATCAATAGGATTGGAAGGCCATTAGGATCCAAGTCGAGGATGCCAGAGCTCACAGACAACAGAAATATTGGCCGTTGAGTGCATCGCCCATCAAAGAACCGCCTCTTGTTGGCATGAAAAAACAGTTTCAGGCATTCCACCTCATCAGTGGGGATGTCGTCTCTATAAGACGAGTAGCAGTCAAAGAGCTGTAAGACAGTAGCAGCAACCTTTGCATACCCACTTTTTGAGGACAGACAGAAACTCTCATTTTCACCTAGAAGAAAACAACGATACCAATTATCTAGTTTCCTATCAAATGAGTCCTAAGCATCATCAATTGATGTGATTTGATGTTCTTCAAATACTTAACCTAAAACTAAGTATAAGTAACTTAGCCTTAGCTAAGTATAAGTAACTAGCCTATTTATAGATTTTCATTAATGAACAGGCAAACAATGTTTGAAATACATGCTTGTGACATTTTGCAATTCTATGTTTGCAAATCACGCAAAAGTATAGGTATTTGGCAAGTAGGCCATGCTGGGACTTCAAAGAGATTTCTATCATTGTTTTTGGTTTGTGAAAAACAGAATCTGAATCGTTATTTCAAGTTTTAGAATAATGTTGACAGATTAGTGAGATCTGCTTTCACAGGATATGCAGCCACATTGTAAAATGTGAGTATGAAGTGGCAAACTAGATAATTGTTTTCACTTTAAAATGAGTACTCAACATCCTAATTTTTCTGAAAGGTCTCTGGAATCTTTTATCCATCTCTTAACCATTGCTTGAAAACCATATTTCTCTACAAAGATACCCATAAAGCAGGTATTTAGTAAAAAAATCCAATCTTAATACACAGGCTTTTACACTTCCAAACAAAGTACCAACATGGCCGCCGAGGCACATATGAAATCACACGCTTGAAGCCTATACTAAACTTAATGATTATGGACCAACGAAAATCCAAATCACAACTGCAACTTTCAAAAGAAAATGAATTTCTTGTCCTTTTTTAAATCTGGTCATCAAGAATTGTAATAGCCACATTGTTATCAACAACAAGTCCAGTGTAACAGATATGATACCAGGTTGCTCAATCAAATTTTTATTTGATAACCTGCTTATCCACAAATCTGAACCTTGATACTTTTCAGTTAAAGAACTCTACCTAAAACCCTTGATTTGGTTTGTATTTGTCTATTCATACTCTGATAAATGCTTTAAATTACTTAACCTAAATTGACAAAATAAAAGCATTAATTCTGATATTCTACATAAATAATCTATTTAATTAATACCAAATCAATGTGACTCATTAAATAGCTACAGTAATTGCTTGAATAAGCACTGTTGCGCTTATTTCAAACTCTGTTTTAACTAGATAAACAAGTGTAAAACGGAAAACCTTTTTTTTTTGTTGTACCATGGCATAATCATAAATGTCAGCTGCCATTGTAGGAAAGGAGAACACTGTTCTACTTTGTTAATGTTTTATGCCTAGCCAAAAGCATCTTGTATGTTTGCAAAAAAGATTGATGATTGGTTTATTAAAGAATGTCGATTAACCACTCCTTTGTTATTGTTTACAATTGAAAATACAATGGTTTATTTGCAAGGAGACTTCAAAATAACAATCTAAAAAATGAAGTTTGATACGTTATTGATGATATTTGATTGAAAATATCTTGGTTACTCGCTTGAATTAGCCGATGGAAATGGATGCCTTGTGTGACTTGGCATTGAACGGGAGAATAAAATGGCGGCTTGATTGCCATTCTTTAAGGTACTACAGAAGGCTAATTTCCAAAATTTTTTACAGAGTGGTGAAGTTGAAAGTCTGTGTAAGACACTGAAGAAACCCAAAGAGCAAAAAACATCCTAGTGAAACTTAGGCGATAAGGTGAATGACAAAAATTTACATATGTTGAGACTTTTTTAATCGTCAGTCAAAGTAGTTTGATGTTTGCTGGACACAACAAAAGTGTGAATTACAGTAGGTTTTTCTTCTAATCCCTGTTGTACTTTGCTCAATGTTTTGAAGCTCACATTTCATAAATTCGCGTGAAAAAAGCGATTCTTTTTATTTAGGATAACAAAAAGGCGACAATTTCTTGAAAACCGGTGACAACAAATGTTTTAGTACAATCTTTGACATGGGTATACTTCTAGGCGATTTCCGGCAACCAAAATTCAGCCCCGGTATTACTTTTACATACACATCAGTGGTTAACAACATGTTTGCATGTTTGGCTGGACTTTTACCTTGTATGTCTCCTGGTTCTTCCGCCATTCCAGCCTGTCAAACAGAACATGTTTAGTTTTTTTTAAACAACTTTTTCTTGTGGTGTAATACCGTCGTAGTACCTCAATGTGGGTTGTGCAGACCCACATACAGTTGAACTCACAAAAAGGGACTAACTGGGACCAGTCCCATATACACATGAAGTCACATTTTAGTGTATTTTCAGCTTGTGTGAGAAAATTAAAAACTGGGTCACTTTTTCAAGTTTCAAAACTATGTTGACAGATAGTTACAAAAGGCATACAGGTCAATGGAAATGTAGCAAGCAAGTGTAAATACCAGGCAGCTGCCCTTTGCTCCACACTCACATACACCTATTTCAATAAAGGTTGTCAGTGCGAACAGCGAATGGCAATTGCCGAATGGCAGTTCTACTACTAAAAGGTTCTTATGGGTAGCAATTGTTTGTAAAAATAAAGCTGATAAATTAACTCAAGCGATGTCAGAACCATATATTAATTATACTTAATGGATAGTCTTATGTTTTATTTATATTTTTCTGAACTTGGAACAAATAATTTTGGGATCCATGGGTCCTTTTGGTTGTAAAACTGTGATTTGTCCAATGGCCTTTTTCCATTTGTGCTGACAACGTATTTTTAAATAGGTGTATAAAATCAGTGAGTACAATTGTACAGCAGAGTCTATTGTGTCTTTTTAACACACTTTGCACCTAGCAATGATATCTCTATGTATGTTCTCAAGCCAATTTGTATTCAAAAACTCTAGTAGAATTAGCCTAAATGGGAAACAAACACAAGAGATACAGACATACAGTTATGGCTCTGATTTCCAAGTTCCTTCTTCTAATAATTTATACAAAATCATCTTTCATATATGGTGAGGGTTTCCCTGTAAAATGGGGTGTAAAAACAGGTCCCAACCATTCCTGTTTATGCTAGTTCTACTACGGAAAGAGAGATCAACAACAAAATGGCGGATTGGCCGAGTGATTATCATCACGGTCGGTAAATCTTGACTTTTTTACAGCTTCTTTTCTTACTCACGTATTCAAGTCAAAGAGAGGATTTCAATGGCCATTTTGTGGTGCGTGAGAGAAACTTATTTTTAATTTTGCGAAACAATAAAAGCTTTAGGATACATGATTTCTGAATTTGTCCCTTCGACTCGATGGGTCATTTTTTGTTGTGTTTTCCTATTTATGATTTTTTTTTTAGTGTCTGATAATAGGGCACTGTCCGAAAATAGGTACCACTACCTTAAGCTATAACGTAACTTTCATCCCATAGTTCATGAATAGTGCAAAGGAGGATCAGGGCAAAATTCACTAAAAAGCCAAAATCTTGTAGGTACGAATTTTGAATAAAAGAAAACATGCAAGGAACTGACAGACTTTTTACCCTGCAGTGTGCAAAATGTTCCATTAGGTCTCGTTTATCATGACAAAATGCATATTCAAGGTCCTACTTCTCCAAAAACCCATTAGAACCCTTTCTATAATCTCATCCATTGCTTGAAAACCTCTACTTAGGAGTCATATGGGTTAAGTTCAAATGTTTCCTTTTTGCAAACCAAGTCACAGTGACATTTAGCCTACACAGCTATATGCATATACAGTATTGGAACCAGAGTGTGACACATGACTCACATCTGTGACTAAATATAAGCTTTTCCAAGCATAATATTGAAAAATGTATGTGATATTATTTCTGTATGTTTATGTGCAATAACTGACAAATCTTTTTTCAATTACTTTATGTTTTATGACGACTTCAAACACAAGTTACTGTATATACATGTTCTGAAACTGTTTACCACCTTTTACAAATCGTTTTTTGCATCTTACAAACTCTTTAACATTACTCTATTTTGCTTTCATGCTTGATTTGGAATTTCCAAAATTCCAACATCCACCAGATCCCGTTTATATTATTAGGTGGCAAATCTTTAGAAAGCTAGTAAAGTTCCAAGAAAGCATATAAAAAATTAGCATGGCAGGGAAAATTGTTGGTAATGGATAAAGATGATTACAACAGACCCTTATGTTTAAAGGCTTTTGTTTAAGTAATTTCGCACATGAACCATCCATAACTCATAAAGCGTTTGCATAAATTTATGCACACAAAGCCATACATAATAAGGCTTTTGTTCAGAAATAGGGTAACCGAAGAAATGTTTTAGTCCAATACAAGTGAATACAGATAATAGATAAAATAGATAGATAATACAAAAATGATTATTTGAGATCGTTAAACACAAGCATGGCTCAACATCATTCAAATCCCGCTCCACTAGAGCTAGGAATTAATGCGTTTGAAAATTAAAAAAATCACTAACACTTAGATTCTAAACAATGCTAATATAGGGCGCTTCCTATATTTTTTCTCGTATTTCCTTATTATTCGTTCACTATAAGTTCCGGACACCACAAACGGCTACCGACACGTGGATTACAAGGGCAAAATAACACAAATCGGAATCCACTTTAATCGGGAAAAGCTGTAAGGATAACCAAAAATCATTATACCTTAAGAGAACATAAAGTCTCACTTGATAAGATTGGTATGCTTGCAGATAATATATCAACAAAGGGATGTATTTTAACAGAGAAACAAAAGCAATACTTTGAAAGTGTCACTGGATGCTTGATGTAGGAGCGGAGAGGTTGATGTAAAAACAATCAGAACTCCTAAATAGAATTCCTTGGAACGGCGTAAAAACCTTACCTAATTTTAAAAACAGGGCCTGATTGAACTTAACAAATCGTCTTAAGTAACATAATTAAACATGCATTATTCCATGACTTTGTTGGGCTAATAACTTAAGGTTGGATGGAGTTTGCTTTTTTCATCAGTTGAGCTAATACTTAAGTATTAAATAGTCTTCGCTGTTTTGCTTAGAGATTTTCAAGAGGAACATATTCAGCAGAACTTCATCTACCCAAAAATTATTATAATTAATGGAGATCCTTACCTTGAATAAAGGGTAAATGCTGAAAAAGTGATTCACCAAGTTAACAATTCCAACACGACCCTATGAACGATCTCCCCTTGGCACGATCTCCACGAGGTACAAGACACGATCACAAGGCACTTTGATTGGATGGACGGTATGGGAGATACAAGAGACAATCTGATTGGTTAGACACTTCTGCAACGAGGACCATTCTGCAACGCTACAGCTGGCTGGCTGGCTGCGAGTGACACCACAGGGTACCCGCGCGATGACCACAAAAACCAAGTCTCATACCTATACCATATTTCTATGCCTATGGGGCCTGGGAGTCGCGCGGCTGGCTGGCTGGCTGGCGAGTGACACCACAGGGTACCCGCGCGATGACCACAAAAATCAAGTCGCATACCTATACCATATTTCTATGCCTATGGGGCTACGCGCGCGGCCTGCGGCCGCGCTTGGCTACGCTATTAATTAAATTCAACAATGAAAAAGGTGTTCAAAGTTTGAAAAGAAAACAACTCCGAAAGATAGTTCCGCTAAGTACTTTAATACAATACGCTAACTTACCTACGTCTGCCAGTGTAAGAACAAATACATAGGAGCACTTGTCGGAGAAGGTGTCTATAAAATTAGCTTGTTGTTTCTTTCTTTATCTTCCGGCTTATTCTATAAGAGTACAACAGCCTAGACGATATCCATGAAACCAGTTTGTTTTCGCCATTTATTTACAAAATAACAATCAAACTCTGTACATGTGCAGTAGCTTCTCTGGCGAGAAGCAAGCGCCTAGAGACTTGAGAACAAGAAATTTCATACATAGTTTTGAGAACAAGAAATTTCATACATAATGTTTCATGGGGTTGCGCAATGAGATACAAAAATAACTGTTTGTGTAATTAAAGCCAAATCAGCCATTAAAAAAATGTGAATGAAAAAATACTGAATAAAGCACATAGCCATTTGCGGGAAAACTAGAAACAGAATCGTTTGGATTTTGACGGTAGAAAAGGCACCAAACTTTCACCCTATAGGGCGCTGAATGTGACCATATAATCATAAGTTTCAGGACAGAATCAATCGCGCATGGATTTTATTTGAATGTGCCACCATGCTTAAGCCGGTATTTCCCCGGCCAAGAAGTATTCATAAAACTATAAAAAAATAGGTAGTTACGTTTTCTCTCCCGCAAATGTCGTCGGCTGATTTTTTTTTCATCAATCTACTATATGAAAAGAAGGTACAAATGGGAGAGAGAATTCTATCAATTATTTTAGTCCATTTGTTTTGAAAGTCTAAAAAATTCATATTATACTTGCACGCATTGCGCAACCTCAAAAAAAAAAAAGATACAAAAAGATGTGGCGCTTGTCGACTCTGGTAGGCTCAGCCGAACAACGCCCTTACTCGGCGCTTAAATCTCTGCCATCGGGAGGGCTTCTTGCGTGTCTGAAACACACAGAACAGCGTTCCAGCCATAAAGTTTGTGGGACTTAAAAAATAGATGTGCAATTGAGATGATGTAGTGCCTCTAAGAGCCTGGGAAATAAATACTTACGGCCTCCAAGAGCTGAGCATGCAAGCTTTCAATAACCCTGTTAACGGGAAGACACAAATCAGAAACTTAAAAAAGGGTAAATGTTTATTTCTAAGTAACAAAACTAAGTTTAATGGGTGCTTACTCGTTTTTGGCAAGATTGGCCTGCACAAGCTTAGTCTAAAAGGGAAAATCAAATGGAGTTATGCATTAGTGCGATGCTTCTGATGTTTTTCTTGTTCTGATGATTTTTTTAGCATCATGGGTAATCGATCAATCACACAGCCTTTACATTTAGAGTGTTACTAATTTAACCTCACATAAGTTTTTTTTGGCAAATGGCTCTCAAATCGGCATGTTAGGAATTTACACACTTTCCTTCATGTTCTAGCCATCCTCCATTCCTCCATCCGTTTGGCATTTCTGACTATTTAAATTGATACACCAAAATAGTGTTTAGTTTCATTTTCATTTTTAGGCTACTTACGTTATCTCTCGTAAGCTTGTCGTTAGCAGCGGTCAGACTAAAATCAGACAGTAAAAGAGGAAGCATACCGATTGAGTCAACGAGATGCTAAAAGCAATTATAACATTATCTACAATTACATATAGAATTTTATGATACTTACTCGGCAACCTGGCTTGTGCATTCAGCCTAGAGATTGGCAAGACAAATACAAGATTGTCAGCGTTAGAAGTGAGATTTACACATTGGCGATAGAGATGAATTGGGTGGGTTGATCCCACTTGCCCCTTCCCCCCAGGACTCAATCAATTTGCAATTCAAATTGGATGCCTTATTAAACTCAACCCCACACATAAACCAAAATAAGGGCCTGAATTTGCTGTCCTTTCTGAAGTCTCGTTTTGTAATAAAAACTAGCATTAAGGAAAAACCGCCACCATCCTCCCACCACCTTAATGGATCTAAGTTTTATTTTCTCCCTGTATGTTCAGTAAAAAATGCCACAGAACAGTGGAAATTTGCCTAGCTCTTGCATGGATTATTAGAAGAAAAACATGTGCCCCTAACTGAGGCGTCAAATGTTCCCCTCATTTGTCCATGTCCCAACAATGTCATTTGGCACTGTAATGTCCTGTAATGTCGGAGTTTTCATCATCTCAGCAGATTACTCACCAGCTTAGACTCGACTTCCCTGAAAACGAGATACAAGCAGACAATTAGATGCCGTTTCATATCAACCTTTCAAACTATAAATAGCAGGTTTTTCACCTATTTATATTTGCAATGGTTACCATGGCGATAAGCGCACTTACTTGAGTTTGTCTTGCAGGACTTGGCGGTCACGTGCCTGTAGTAAAGCAAACATAAACATATCAAGAAAATATAAAAAAAGTCATCAAATTTCACTATCCATAATTTGGTTGTGAGTCAAAATGTGGAGAAGTGTGACACGACAAAAAAAAAGCCGGGAACATATTTCTTTAAAAAAATAATTGCGTACACATTGGGATGCGCAGGTTGCGCTCGCAGACCCCCTTTGGCCGGCAGAAAGAGGGTCTTTCTTATCAAAGGATCGTCTATTATTATTCATTTAGATCGCGCACCCCCACCTGCTATCTGCAAGTTTTAACACTTTGAAGAGTGTAGATAGAGACATGCCAAAATAAAGTATATTCTAAAAAGAACCGGCGCAGCTTTTTTTATCAATGTCGTTGATTGATCTGATCGAAAGTATATCTTTGGAGACGTACCGTATTTACTCGAATATTCAATTTTTCGACTTTCAGACGGGGCGCTTATTTGATTATTAAATTAATTACGCTGGTCAAGGTTGTAAAACTCGCGGGCTCACCTCGCTCATTTCGGAAGCACGTGTAGCCTGAAGAAGGTCCGCGTACGCGTTCACAGATCTAAAACAGCACGAGAAACCACATGTTGACTTGACAAGCAATAGTAAATATAGTGTTCATCGGTATTTGCAAAAAGCAGTTTATCATCGCCAGAAACAATCAATAGCAGTTCGAAATTTTATACCCTAAAAGATGGGACGATCATCCCCGTCTTCTTTTCTGGAAAGTTCCCCCTCCCCCCTCCCCCTGCCGCCGGGGGCTGTCTTGTGTCCTTGTGACTTGTCAGTGTGTAGATATTTTCCGTCCCATGCAGTTTACAATCATGAATGCAAGTAGTGTATACGTGTCGCGTGTCTCCCAACACAAGTTTGTGAGGACCGATTTACACACTCCCGTGTAGATATCAAGCAGCTGACGTAACCATGGATTAAGCCCCAGTCCCCTGGCTTGAGAGCCGAAGCGAAGTAGTCGTGTAAGTCAGAAGGGAAATATTTAACACTTACGCTTTTCTCGTGTCGTTCAGAAGTTCCTGGAAAAAAAAAATCATATGTTAGTAATAATTATATTTCCTTAAAATTTTCCTATTTCATTTAATTTAATTTTCTATCACCAAAATGATTAATCTTGTTCAAAAGAACCTAAAAATAACGTTGTAGAGAGTCATGTCAATCTTTTACTCACGTTCTCCTTGCAGACTTGCTGGAATTTCTCCTGTAGCCTATTCGTAAGGAAGAACAAGTCTTTATTATGAGCAAATACATATTTTCTCTATCAAGATTATTTCCTTTGTATAGTATTTTGACAGTGAATTTGATTGTTTATTTACTTGCAATTTGTATACATTATACTTCTCGTTAGATAAAATGAAAGGGAGTCCGTTTAGTGTATATTTCAGCCTACGTAGATTTTATAGAATACTAGAATAATAAGAGAAAGAATAAACTCGAGTTTGAGTAGGTATCAAAACAGTGATTTTAACGTGTGCCCGAAATTTAAATGTACGTACCTAGCCAACTCTTCCTTGATGTCCATCTGTCAACCAGAGGAAAAGAGTAAAAAAAAGAAAATTCCGGCAACAACAACAAGGACTCACCACAATATGAATACGATCAACACATTAACATGACAACAATACACAACAACAACATCTATACACAACAATGTGAATACGATAAACAACCTTAACATGGCAACGATACACAACAACAACACACAACAATATGAATAAGATTTACAACGTTAATATGACAATAATACACAACAACAACACAAAACAATATGAATAAGATTAACAACATTAATAAGACGACGATACACAACAGGAACCATATGAATACGGTAACCAGCAACAACAACAACAATACTATAACTCGAAACGATAAAAAGCAACAACAGACAACACAATAACGGCAACATCACCAATAGGATAACAAAACCGGCTATAATACATTTTTGTTTTAAAACAAACAAGACACAGCTTGCCAAACAGCAGCATAAACGACAACTTAACAATAATAATAGCAAAGACAATATCAGATGACAACAAAAACAAAAGAGCAATCATCATCATCATCATCCTTATCATCATCATCCTTATCTTCATCACCACCACCACCACCACCATCATCATCATCATCATCATCCTTATCTTCATCACCATCACCACCACCACCATCATCATCATCATCATCATCCTTATCTTCATCACCACCACCACCACCACCATCATCATCATCATCATCATCATCATCATCATCATCATCATCATAATCTTCAACAACAACATCATAACAACAAACTGCATTAATAGTATTGACCTTAAGGGGAATGATAATAATAAATAATATGGGTCTGCAGATATTAATAAGTGTCCTCGTCATAGGGAATACCCCTCCTCCTTAATCCCTCGCCTCCCCCTCCCCCCTCCTAGCTTAGCACCTGTCTGCACGTTTGCTTATTGGACTACTATTGTCAAATAACTCACCTCTTCGCCATCAGAAGCATCTTCCTTATCTTCGTCCTTCTTCTCTTCTTCGGTGTCAGGAGGATCTACTCTATCTTCTTCGGTCTTATCCTCCTCGCACATCTTCAGGTTCAGATTTGCCTTGTCATCGTCCTTCTTCAGGTTCAGATCTGCCTTGTCCTCGTCCTTCTTCAGGTTCAGATCTGCCTTGTCATCGTCCTTCTTCAGGTTCAGATCTGCCTTGTCATCGTCCTTCTTCAGGTTCAGATCTGCCTTGTCATCGTCCTTCTTCAGGTTCAGATCTGCCTTGTCATCGTCCTTCTTCAGGTTCAGATCTGCCTTGTCCTCGTCCTTCTTCAGGTTCAGATCTGCCTTGTCATCGTCCTTCTTCAGGTTCAGATCTGCCTTGTCATCGTCCTTCTTCAGGTTCAGATCTGCCTTGTCATCGTCCTTCTTCAGGTTCAGATCTGCCTTGTCATCGTCCTTCTTCAGGTTCAGATCTGCCTTGTCATCGTCCTTCTTCAGGTTCAGATCTGCCTTGCCATCGTCCTTCTTCAGGTTCAGATCTGCCTTGTCATCGTCCTTCTTCAGGTTCAGATCTGCCTTGTCATCGTCCTTCTTCAGGTTCAGATCTGCCTTGTCATCGTCCTTCTTCAGGTTCAGATCTGCCTTGTCATCGTCCTTCTTCAGGTTCAGATCTGCCTTGTCATCGTCCTTCTTCAGGTTCAGATCTGCCTTGTCATCGTCCTTCTTCAGGTTCAGATCTGCCTTGTCATCGTCCTTCTTCAGGTTTAGATCGTACTTGTCGTTCTCTTTTCCCTCGTTCTCGTCCGATTTACATTCCTCGTGTGGCAAGTCATCCGGTGGCTCGTTCCTATCAAGGTCCGAAAATTGTCTTTGAAGACAACTTAAAAATACTTGCTAAGAATCCTTAGATAAAGGAGTTCAACTTTTCTTTCTTTTCTTTTCATATTTCACAAAGCTTTGACTTAGTTGATAACATTGGATTGATTCAATGGATAAGGACCTTTTTAACAGCTAGATCTCTTATTTCAAAATCAGATTTCTCCTTTAAGGAGAACTCAAAACCGAACACTGATCCAAATGACAAGTTCCTTTGTTAACTATGATGGACAGCACCCCTCACCCTTTGTTGTGCACCCGCCAAAGAGCGCACTGCAAGTGAACCCGCTGAAACCTTATCTGATGATATATTAAAGTGCATCTGAAGGAATAAAAGCAATATCCTCCAAAACGGTTCATCCATCGACATCTAATTTCTAATATGATGGAAAAATCTTTTTTTACCAAAACTCCCCGATTTCCCATAATCATAATTTCAATGATATACGATCCTCAAAACCTAGGTGAAAAGCTAAAGGACCCACATTTTTTCGCGATATAAGATTTGCTTATAAATTTTCATTTTTTGTAAGTAAATCTTACATTACAAAATACTCATGTCAAGTCAGAAAAAGACGATTGACTAAAACAGCGAACAGGTAAATCGTTTAATTTTATTTCAGGGTCGTATATACACCGTTTTAGATTCTACTGTTGTCAAACCATTTAGACGGCTGACAAGCTTCTCCTCCAGTTCCCTTTTCGCTTTCTGTATTTTTCGATAATTCGACATTTGTCCGCTAATGCCTCGTCTTGGTATGGCAAAAATACTTTGCTGTATTGTTGTTGAGTCGCTTTCCCTGTCTCGATGTCACTGGCATTGCTTTTTCAATCGGCAGAGCTTGTTGATGCACAGGGAGAAGCGCTAATTTTCGTGAATGAAGATGCAGACTGCGCGCGAGCTGACAAGTTTGATTTTCGCGCTACGCGCCCGCAATACGTTTGTCAATTAGCGACAAAGGTGTTATACAGACTGGTATATTCAAAGGGCTGTAAAAAAATCGGGGATTTTTTGTAGTAAAGATTCTTCTAGCATAGGAGATATTAGATATCTATGATTAAGCCGTTTTTATCGGTTTTATTCCTTCAGATGCACTTTAACGTCGTTACTAAAATGTTCTACCTTTTGTAATCTCATGTATTCTAAGTTTCACTAAGGTTACGCAATAAAGGCTTGAAACTAAGGAGTAATTTTTGGTTTAGGGACAAACTAATACTTTGCTCCATTAAGGTGAATCAGACGACTTGTAAAGAGCTGTTACTAAAAATATATGTACACTAACAGTTCTACTTACCACACAACTCCCTTCTCGGTCTGTAAAATAAAACAAAACTTCCGGTCAAAGTTGACAAATCAGGCGCGGGTCAGACCACCGAATCAAAAAAAATCGAGTGTCGATTTTTAACTTATTCTTCCGATTCTGTTGTCCGCTTGTCATATAAGACATCAAGTAGCACTGACCTCATATACGCAAAATGGAGCGGTTTGCAACTACATTTTTTTTAGATTTTATACCAAACCTTCAAAACTAATTTTGATTTCAGGATTTGCAAAATAAAAGCATTGGTGCTTATGTTCGCCAAAAATCAGATCGATCGCACGCTTTGAAGGGGCTACTAAACGGGTTTCAATTTGAAAGAATTGTTTAAAAAAAATTACCCGCGCGAACCATAAGTATAAGCTGCATGTCTTCAACCTGTTTTAATAATTTATATTATTTTTTTGTAATGATTTTATTTGATCTTAAGAGTCATCAATATATGGATCCATTGAATCGTCGGATAAGAATAACAATGACAAGACCACAAAAGAGACTTACCGTTTCCATTCCAACTTCAATCGCTAAATCTTCTAAAAAGATAACATGATGAATAAGTCACTTTTTGTATTTTTATTATAAACCCTCCCTTTAAGTCGTGATTACTTTCACTTTCGCGCGTGCGAATTTCCACATGACCAAAAATTCAAACTATAAATATGTCGCCATGGACAATTTTTTCTTAGGCCGAGACGTGCCCCGGCTAAGCGAAGTCACTGAGTTCAAGAGATATTTCTCTCGCCCGCATATTTTCGTTATACAATTTTATAGTGCTCCATCTTTTTTTTTCTTGTAAAAAAAAAAAAACATTACGTGAACATGTGCTCGCGCGTGTAATTTCTTCAACATCGTATATATAGTTGATTGACAGAGTACTTTTGAATAATTTCGAGCTTCTTCTCGATACCCTGGATACAAACGTTTGTACTACTTACCGTGATGTGACATTTCTTAACTAAAGTTGTCACGTCAAAGAAGTTATATACTCCTCGGGGCGTTTTGACAGCGCATTAGCGTTAATTACAATTGATGACGCATTACGCGCATGAATTAAGAAAACCAATTAGAACAGGTTATTTTCGCAGAGATTTTGAAAACAGTCTAACGAATGTCATGTAAAAATGGAAACTTTATTCCAAATATTTCGTGATATTAGAATTGTTATCTATGCTAAAAGCGTCACAGAGGCAGCTTGAAAAAGCGTTCCCAAGATCCTTTGCTCAAAATTATTTTTCCCTATAGCCTTTGCGCGACCTTGCAGTGTCTCTACGATAGCCGTGCATTTCGTTCCCGTGTTCACTAATGAATATGCCTTAAAATGCAACCATGCGTTAGTAAGTTTCAAATTCCTATTGATTTAAATGCATGTCATTCACTTTGAAGTCGCTTTTTTAAATGGTCTTAGAGCCTGGGGTGAGCGCGCGGGATATCTGTGAAGTTCTAAAAACGCTAAGGCCTGGGCCTGTTTCAAAATGGCGGCCCACAAAATCGCAGTAAACATGAATCCCTGCAAGTTTATGTGAAAATTCTCGACGTAAACAATGATTGATGCGCACTACCAAATATGGTATGCAATGTAATATTATGTAAACGAGAGTTTTCGAAGCAAGATTGATTGATATGTAGGACCGTGAAATGTGTCCGCGTCCGCGTTATAGAGGTGTTCGCTTAATGGAGGTATGATTTACTGAAATTAAGTGGCAAAAAATATCGGGACTTTGAATGCTGTCCGCTAAATAGAGGGTGTCCGCTCAATACAGGTCCGTTGTATAGAGGTTCCACTGTATATATTAACGATCTTCCAAATAATATACATCGTCGTATGACTCGATGGGTTTGGAAAATAACTTAAATACCGATTTGAAAAAAAATATTTGTGATTGGCTCTCTCATCCAAAAAACTACAACATTAATAACAAATTTGATCCTTTGGCAACCATTTACATAGAGATTTGCCGCGTGGAATCTCAAAAATGTTTAGGGGTGTAAATTGATAACAAAGTATCTTTTGAAAGTCATATTGAAAATGTTTGCAAAAAAGCAAGCTCAGGGATTGGTGCCATTCGTTGCATCTGTAGTGTCCGGGCTACTGTGTTGTGACTGGTCTCCCTGTGTTAGGAGTATATTATAGGATGTTCGTTCGTTGTAGCAGGTGGTCGAGGCATGTTATAAACAGTTGTGCTTACAAATGCTATAATTGGCGAAAAGTGATGGGATTCTTTATAAAGAAACCCGGAGAAAGGCTAAAGAAATATCTGAGGAAAAAGCAGGGGAGAATCCGAGAGTGATGAACCTTGAGCTTGGTAGTATTTCGGCCTTCGACAGCAATTAATACTATTTGGAGGGAAAAGATATCACGAAAGAATCGAAAAAGAAAGCATTGTTACTACTTTGTGCACGAATAGACGTGCAAGAGATATTTTTAACGCTAACCGACCCATTAGAAAAGGCGCCAACCGGAGACAAGTGATATTAGAATACTCGACAGCTACTTTAGCCCGCAAATCAACGTGCCTTACGAGAGACATTGTTTCAGACAAAGGAAACATAAGGAACGCGAAACGGTAGACCAGTTTGTCACGAGACTGTCCCAAATTGCGGATAATTGTGATTTCGGTGACAAAAAAACGGAACACATAAGAGATCAATTCATCGACAAGTGCAAGTCACACGACTTACGGAAGAAATTTCTCTAATCCTGGGAAGCGCTGACGCTGAAACGCGCTCAAGAGCTTGCTAGAGCAATGGAAGCTGCAGAAAGTTAAGCGAAATCTATAGCATAACAGCTTCAAGACAGCAGGGAAAGTCAACTCTTTAAGAGGAAGAGAGGAAAAGGAGAAAGGAAAATGCAAACACTGCCATCGCTGTGGCATTGGAAGGACACTTGAGTAAAGACCCAGAGTGTGAAGCCAGATGCTGGATGTGTAATAAATGCGGCAAAATTGGTCATTTTTCCAGAGTTTGCAAAAGCAAAGAGCAAAATAGCAAGAACTTTAAGCAAAAGAAAGGAACCGTACACCAGCTTACCGGAGAGAGTGACGAGTATGCGTTTGCAGTCACATAAGAACAAGGGTGCGTAGCCATTGATACGGAGCTGGGAGGCGTAGAACTAGAGGGAGTACTGGTGGATTCTGAATCTAAATGCAATGTTATTGACAGAACGCCTTGGCAAGACCTATACTGAGTAGACAGACCAGTGAAATGCTAGGAAATCTGCGGATGCAAGTGAATACGGTTTAAGAGGATGAACTGTTCGAAGAATACAAGTAGTGTTTTACTGGAGTGGGAAAATTAAAAAAAATCCAAGCTAAGATACATGTTGACTAGTCTGTAAGACTTTTTGCGAAGAAAGCACGACCCATACCTTTCGGGTTAGGAGGCAAGGTAAACCAGAAGCTTGAGGAGCTCAAGAACCTTGACATCATTGAGAAGTGTCAGGGCCTACATCTTGGGCTAGCCCAGTTATAATACCCAGACCATGGAGAAATAAGACTATGTGTTGACATGAGAATGGCTAATGAGGCTGTGGTACGGGAACGGCACCCGATAACCACTGTGGATGCTATTCTGTACAACTCAAATGGGAGTACATTACATTCAGCAAACTAGACTTCAAGTGGGGCTTCAATCAGATTGAATCGGATGAGCAGTCTAGGATTATCACCACATTTCTGACACGAAGGTCTCTTAAAGCACAAGCGGCTCATATTTGGCATATCGTCTGCACCAGAACTCTACCAGCACATCGTGCAGCAAGTATTGTCAAGCTGCGAGCCTTCAATATTCACGACGACATAATCGCACTTTGGAGGAACATGATGCAAAGCTACAGAAGACTCTTGATCTGCTGGAGAACAAGGGTTTAATCTGGATAAGGAGAAGTGTGTTTTCAGGATCTCAGAACTGACATTTATGGGCTATGTCTTGTCTAGCAAGGGGATTGGTCCCACAGAATCCAGGATGGAAGCAGTATTGAGTGCTAAAGAACCACAGATAATCGCAGTTGAAGGGATCGGGATCATTATCATTTAGGCTTAATCGATTGGTACTTTCAGAAAGTATTGGGTTAAATTTTAGTCAAGCCAATCTGTCCGGATCAAATTTAATTGAACCATTTTGTTGCTCATAGAGCGCTAGTTGAAGATCCTCATCTGTAAGATGACAAAAAGGCAAAACCTCGCAAAGAGGAATGAAACTACAAGTGCTGCTACTTAGCTCACTATTCGCCGGCTGGAGATTCAGCGTTCTTCCTTTCTTTTATAACCAAGCGATCCAAGACAAAATATGCCAACTTGCCCGCTTTCCTTGCTCCCTTCATCTTGGGGATTTGGCCTTCACGTTTCATCAGAGTAGCCCTCGCCAGGTCTTCCCGCTATGTACAGGCCTTCAGGCTTGACTTTCCTCGCCTCCCGTATCACGGCCTCGCGTTGTTTCCAATCACGGAGCTTGCAAACGATGGTCCTTGGCTTTGTCTGCTCGTCTCCACGGGCTTTCTTTCTGCTCTCAACCCTGTGAGCTCGTTCTATTTCCACGTTTTCAAAACCAAATTTGGTTTTGATGGCCTCTTTTACCTTTACCTCTGCGTCATACCATGTTTCGCCTTCGGACTCCTCTATTCCTGAAACCTGGATATTATTTCGGCGGGACTGGTTCTCGAAATATTCCAGGGAGTTTTTTACCCGGCCAATACCGTCTTCTGCTGTCTCAAGCTTTGACGGCTTTAATTAGTTTATATCTTTTTGAGAAAACTCGAGGCTAGCTTTTATCCCAGCAATTTTGCCGACAAGCTCGTCAACCCGGACGTTAATTTCCAAGATTTTTTTTAGATATAGAGGGGGGTCTCCCATGCCATCAGGTCAGAGTGAAATTGTATGAGGGAAAACTCTGCCATGGAGAGTCTGAAAACTTAGAAGGTAACGGGGAAGCCAAAAATCCACCAGGAATTTTAAAAGTCCCCAGTCTGTTTTAACCAGGTCAGTAGCATACCTGTCAACTCTCCAGGTCTCCCGGTTTTAACGTAAAATCACCAGGTTTTTGGCAAAAAATTGAACCAAAAAAAAAATAAACAAAGAAAAAAAAAGGTCTACGGACCAAGTCTCAAGGTTTCTGATCACATTTGATTGACACATCAAATGGGTGGCCGAGTGTGTTAGCGCGTCGGCCTCTCACCGCTGTGGCCAAGGTTCGAATCCTGGCTCAAACTGGGGATTTTTCCGGGTTCCTGCCTTGGTTCGAATTTGTGTCACAAGTGAGTTGAAGTTATTCTCCCGTGTTTCCAGTCTTCTCGGATAAGGACACTAAACCGGAGGTCCCGTCTCTTCAAGCTGCACTACATTAACCTGAACCGAAGGGACGTAAAAGAACCACTGGGGACGCAATAAACCCTCTGGCAGTGACCACCCCCAGTGACAGTGCTTACAATGCTTACTAACAATACACTCAAGGGGGTACTTGAATTGGAGCCTAGCTCTGTTGTGCCTTCCGCACCAGTATAACTGGTGGAAATAGAATAAATCATAAATCAAATCACACATATGAAGTGGTAGGGGGTGTATGAAAGCAATTTGGCCTGTTAGCCAAGCTATTTTTCTTAGTGTATTTTTGTCATGGAGGAGCTTTTTACATAATTATGGTTTGCTTAAAAGTTGAGAAAAAAATAGACATTTGAGTATTAATCAGTTGTTTCACTAATTTAAACAAATCGTCTATTTTTTATTTGACAATGTTGTTCAAATGATCATTCTAGATTAGGGCTATATGACTTTCAAAAGATTTCTCATCACAACTTGTTTATTATGATAGTCATAAAAAGACCATGAGTTATATGACCACTATTCTTAGTAACATTACCTCACAATGGTATCACCTGTTTTTAAAAGTTTTCAGGTTATATTAATTGCAAAATAAAAAGTTTAAGCCAACTATAAATCAAAATAGTGTTGAAATGTTTCACCTTCCTTTTTATTTTATTTCTTATTTTTATCTTGCAATAAATACTGAACCCTCTTTCACGCGAGCCAGAATGTCGAGCGCAAAGAGAGTCCCAGGTCTGGACTACACTCCCTTGGGATCCGGCAGTCAACCATGCAAAGACCGCGCTAAATTTAAAACGTGATATATCAGTCTTAGGTATTTGTCAGGATAATTTGTATGAGGCGGGTTTTGATGTATTTCGTCTTGTTTCTATTCTTTAAAGAAGGAAAAACAACCTTTTTTTCTGTAAAAGAGAGAACGTAGAAGACTGAAGGGTGCTCTAAGATGAGGTGCTTTGAGATATTTAACAAAGCAAAAATAACAGGGATTCAAAACACGACTCTCGCGCATATTTCCCCTATATATCCCCGGTGATACATTACGAACCCCGACGTAACTTACACCAAAATGATCCCTGGAATGTGTAGACTAAGTATTTTGTTTTTATTTTTGTGCGTTTCTAGTGGCGTAGGTACGATCAGCTATAGTTTTATTCCGATTCACACTTCGGTGTTTAACAAGAAAGCAGAAACAGACGAATTCAAAACACGACTCTCGCCTTTATTTCCCAAATACATTACGATCTCCAAAATAACTTATACCAAAATGATTCCTGGAATGCGTAGACTAAGTATTTTGTATTTATTTTTGTGCGTTTTCAGTGGAGTAGGTACGAACAGCTATAATTTTGTTCCGATTCACACTTCGGTGTTTATAAGAAAGCAGAAACTGACGAATTCAAAACACGACTTGATCGCCTTTCCCCCCCCCCCCCCCCCCCCCCCGAAATAGCAGAACTTCGACGTAACTTATACCAAAACGGTCCCTGAAAGATATGCGATTTGTATAGCGCGGGTAAAATCACGGCCAAAAAAGTCGAGTTTGCACCTAGCGCAGACATGTGGAATATCCGGGGCAAACGTGGAATATTCCATTTGTCTGCGCGCGTCTTCCCTGAGAGAATATTCCGTGTCTTACACGGGTAGAAGGGAGCGATAACGCCCTCAAGTCTTCCTACCTATGATTATTAGGCGTTTACTAAAGTATTCGCCGTGTCTTCCGCTAGTATTCGCTAGCGTAAGCGCGTGTGTTCCGCAGTGCAGACAGGGTGATTATATGTGCATACCTAAATATTCCTTAGGTTTTCCTATAGGTGATTATCTGCGCTTACTCGAGTATTCGCCGCGTCTTACGCTAGATTCGCTAGCGTAAGCGCGTGTCTTCCGCAGTGCAGACAAGGAGATTCTACGTGCATACCTAAATATTCCGTGCATACCTAAATATTCCGTACGCTAGTATTCGCTTTCGTAAGCGATTGTCTTCCGCATTACATACAAGGTGATTATATGTGCATATCTAAATATTTCCTAGGTTTTCCTATAGGTGATTATTTGCGCTTACTCGAGTGTTCGCCGCGTCTTTCGTCGAATTCGCTGGCGCAAACTCGTGTCCGTCGGGCAAACGTGGTAATCATTTGCGTTTGGAGACAGTAAAACTTTGGACATAATATTCATGTTAAAAATAGTTTATTAACAATTTTTGTTACATGTAAGTCAGTGAAATGTAAAATACAAGTGAATACAGTCTTCAGAATAACAAATCCCATAACATGCTTACATAGTTAGTAGTAGATGGGTTGCTAAGCCAGTGATAAAAACATAAATACGTTCTATAGCTAATTTCGCGTTACATAAAAAATCAGCACTTAGTGAGGCAGTACTAAGTATCAGTACCAAGTTCAATAACAAACTGATTTATTAAAAAAATAAAAATTTATAAACATGTGCAACAAATTGTAATATTTAGAGTGTAGTATGTAGTCAAGCCAGAACAAAAGGGAACAATGAATTTGGGGTGTATTAGTGATGAATACGCTAAAGAGTTTTCCAGTGGTTTATGAACCATTCTATTAGAATTTTATCAAAAGAACATATTTATTGTGTTTTAAGGTGACGCAGGTTCGATGGTTTATAATTTGTTTATGAAATTCAAACCAAGACTTGTTGCGCTAATATTTGTAATCCATCAAATCCTAAAAAGCCAGAAACCACAGTTACAACAATATAGATTGCCGAATTTGGCATTTCATTAAAAGCACCAGTTTTGGTAAAACATAAACTTTTTAGTATTTACATATAGAAGAGTGGTCTAACATTCAAGTTCGACGGCGCTTGCATGCAATTTTGATCTATCAAAATATTTTGAGTACATCGATATCATCGCTTTCAAATAAAAGGCATATACATTTGGCACTTTGCTTGTTATAATCTCTAAACAGCTATTTCTAGTCCATGGTATTTGGTTTTTCAGGGTCCGAAAGAATTGTAAAACCTGTGTTAAAACAAGTTCGTATCAGCGCGGTTATAATAGTATATTTGTTATTTCGCGTCTGTTACAGAGGGGTGTGTTAATACACGGACACGCGAAAGCACATTTACAATCAGAGACAGACATGCGAATACGAACAGAAGGGGGGTTACCAAAGGGGGGTTATGAAGACATGCGAATATGCGTGTAAGACATGGGGAATATTCCAGATCTTACACTGTAGAATATTCGAGTAGACGCGGAGTCGACTGCATGTCTTACCATCGGGGAAGACTTGTGTAAAACACGAGTTTACACCCGTGGATTATTTGGGAAAGACATGAGGTAGACACTTAGTATGCACCTTGTCTTCCACGGTGTATATTAGGGCATTACTTGTTGAAATTTATAGTCTTGAGTATATTCGGAGAATAATTAGGGAAGACACGGGAATATTTACCCCTAAGAGGAAGACGTAAGGAAGACAGAGGAAGATTTTGACCTTACTTAAATCTGCCCTCTGGAGTATATCTGAGAATACTCGACTTTCTTGCTGTGAATTAGTGATAGCTTGATACAGAACTTGTCTCTTTTTTATTCTATTGTGTTATTACAACTTCAACGATGCACTAGCATTTGCATCAGCACAACATATTTTAAACTTGCCGCTAGACACCTAGTCATAAGGTCGTTAATGTTTGACGACCTATGGGAGCTCAAATCTTAAAGCAGTCATTAAGCTTAACCAATCACATTCAAACTAGGAAGTCATGAAAATTTTATGAGAACTAGGCGCCATTTTTAATGATGTCCAGAAAACAATAGCCATTCTGCCCGATATCTGATACTTAGACTATAAATTCTCAAACATAAAATTAGTAATATTAAGTTTACTTTAAGTAGAGATTTGGAGAAAAATCCAGGACCCTCTACAGTAAATTCTAGCAGAACAATTTGTGCTCACTGTGGTTTACCCCACGTTTACAAAATTCTCAAACACAGGATTAAACACAGTAAATTCACACTGAGTAGGGATGTAGAAAAAAAAACAATTACAAAATGCAGACTGCATTTTTCGGTGATTACTTTTTTAGCCCGAGTTATGCAGCGTCTAGTTATATTATCTAATCGTATTGTCTTTTTCATATTGTAATCTATCGCACTTTCGTAATCTATTGTATTGTGAATCCTACGCCCCACATGGAAATCAGCGGTATATACAATCTGTTGTTGTGGCCAGCGTGTTAAAAAATAGATCTACTGACTGACTGACTATACCTATGGAGCTCCGCGTGCGGCCTGCGGCCGCGCTGGCTCTCTGCTTAAAAATATAAAACGGTACGATACATGAAGTACCTACCTCAAGGGGCAGCCATTTGTTTGATCGTCGCCATGTTTCAAGTTCGGTCCGTTCGTCCCGATGAAAACAACCTATTAAGTCATGTTATACGTCTTATCGATCGCGAAAAGTGGAGAATGTCCTCCAATACCTGTGAATTAATACTCTTGATCGACCCAACGGCCATCTATGTGGGCGAATTGAACGGTAAACCAATAGGTTTTGTTGTGTTTATGAAGTACAATGACGCTTATGGTTTTGTAAGTGTGTTTATCATCGATGCTGAATATCGTGGACACGGCTACGGAAAACAACTCTTCGACGCCGCTATAAGTGCGATCTCACATCCACAAAACATGGCACTATGTTCTGTTGATTCAATGGTCCTTAAATACAAGAAACATGGATTTGAGCCTCTCTGGCTTCTGCACGACTACGGCATCGAAATCGAAATTGCTTTGCAAGCTCTGAATCGTGGATTTGCATCAATCCCTCAATATCACGCTCAAATGGTGGATCAATTATATGATGATTCACTTATTAATTACGACGCTGAAGTTTTTGGACATGAGCGCAAAGAGTTCCTGAGGTATTTTATTCGCTCGTGTAATGGTTTAGCAAGGATGGCTTTAGACACCGCGGGTAATATTGTCGGCTACCTTGCCACAACAGAAGCCATCAACAAAAAACATGGCTATATAGTCGGTCCACTTTATGCAGATTATATTGATGTTGCTGCCGTCATGTTGATCTCTCTTTTTGAAGCTATCCTCTCTAAACATGGCAATGAACGGCAAGTACGTGCGCCTAACATTTGCGTGATTATCCCGCAAGTAAATCCTGAAGCCAAGCGTCTTATCGACATGATGCGCGGAACATTACTCGACACTTATAGCTTTTCTGCCACAAATGGTAACCCGAAAGGCTGTCTTAGTAAATGGTTTGCAATAAATAGCCCTAGTCTTGGTTGAAAGGCCGAATTTGAAATAGAAATATTATTTAGAAATACATCTTTACATTTTTAGATGTTGCGTGCGCCACATCAAACAGGCCTTGGGCAATATAAATGTTTACCCTCTGGACTCGAACTGCGTTCGATTTTTTCTTGCTTCTTTTCCTTTTTTTAAATTTTCCGGCCATTTTTACTGTATTAACTCGAGTCTAATATCGGGAACACTCAAACCGGTTTTGTTTTCCTTGAGTAGTAGGGTTTTGGCGCAGCTGGCGCAACTTTTTCATCACCCCAAATTTCATTCCAAAAATGGCGCAAAAGTCTCCGCACACCTCCGCCAAGCCTCGCGACCTGCGCATGCGCGAGTTTGCCAGAGATCTCTTGCACGACCAAGCCCACCTGTCAATCACTTTGTCACGTGATAGCCAAGCCCACCTGTCAATCATTTTGTCAAAAACCTGTCAATCATTTTGTCAAAAACCTGTCAATCACTTTGTCAAAAACCTGTCAATCACTTTGTCACGTGATAGCCAAGCCCACCTGTCAATCACTTTGTCACGTGATAGCCAAGCCCACCTGTCAATCACTTTGTCACGTGATAGCCAAGCCCACCTGTCAATCACTTTGTCACGTGACGCACCTAGGGGGAGCTCGAGAGGCTAGCATCTCGGCTTCACATCTAAAAAAAGCTTTTGAAAAGTGGTTTAAAGACATGGCTGGTTTGATAGAAATGGAGAACCTGAAGGTGAAAGATCTGAAAGCCCTCGCCAAGGAGCGGGGTATCCCAAGATATTACTGGATGCGGAGAGACGAGCTCGTCGGGGCGCTGACCAGCACGTCACCACCACCACCACCCCGACGGGTTCCTTTACCCAAACTTGTCAAAGGGCTGCCACGACCACCCCGCATTACCCCGTCCAACACGTCGGAGAGTATTCTCGACGGCCCGATACCTGAGATTAATGTCCCTATTCTAAAACCCTCCCAACCCCCACGGAGTTCCCGCGTCCAATCACTCAAGCATTTTGCAAACAGGGCGGCCAACTTGATCGAGAGCGAGTTAGACAAGTTTGCGGATTGGATACTATCTTATGTCCCTGAGCCCATCAAAAAGACCGTCAAAGAGGCTGCAGATAAACGGGTCGAACGTCTGAAGGAGAGGATTAAGCGTCTACACGAGGAGGTGGAAGATCGCTTCACACCCAAGGAACAACAGACGGCGTTGAAGGGGTATCTTAAAACCCACGGAATAGCCGGGCAGAGAGGTTACGACCCCAAGACATTCATCGCCAGAATCAAACCGAAAGTCTTAGAGCTCATCAGTCGACAAAAAAAGCCTATCAAAGTGAAGTTTATCTTTACTTGCGGGTTTATAAAAGAGGATCCGGCTACAGCTCAGATCGAAGAAGAACTGGGATATTTTCATACAGAAAAGCCCGAGATTGTGACAGAGTCGACTGATCTCTCTGATTTGTTCGATACGATGACAAATTATTTACTCGGATTAGTTGAGCTGTTCCAGAAGCAAGGCTCCGGATGGCAGTTTGACCAAGTGGAATACTTTGACATCAACATAGATCCCTTTGAACCGCTTTCTGGGTCTTCCTATATTCCGCTGCCGCCGAAACTAGCGTCTAAGAAGGCGATCATCAATGTTAAGAACGAGAATGATCACGAATGTTTCAAGTGGGCAGTAACCTCTGCTGTGTATCCTAGGGAGAAAGATCCTCAAAGGTTCAGTAAACAAATGATAGAGAACTCTGAGAAATTCGACTGGTCAGGGATAGAGTTCCCCGTCTCACTAAAACAGATTGACAAGTTCGAGAAACAGAACCAGTATACGGTTAATGTGTTTGGATACGAAACCAAAATATATCCATTGAGAATCAGTGAGAAGGATCCAGATAATGCAATCAACTTACTTCTCATCTCGGATGATGAGACGAATCATTACTGCTGGATAAAGAATATGATGAGATTAGTATCTACTCAAATTGATGAGTTTCATCATACTCGTTTTTTATGCTGTAGATGTCTGAACTCGTTTCGGTGCAAACAATCATTAGAAAAACATTCTGAATGCTGCGGCAATCATGAAGCGGTTGGAATAGAGATGCCTAAGATAGATAAGGATGGAAATCTACCCCACATTAAATTCAAAAACTACAACAGAAAAATGCGCGTCCCCTTTGTTGTCTATGCCGACTTTGAGAGCTTCACAGAGAATATAGACACTTGCTCCCCAGATGGGAGTAAAAGCTTCACTAAGCAATACCAGAAGCACAAACCGTCTGGTTTCTGCTATCTCATTAAGTGTTTCGACGGAGATATATCCCCACCCGAGCTTGTACGATACACAGCTGAATCTCCAGACGAAGATATCCCACAGCTTTTCGTAGAGTCTTTGGAGTCAGACATTAAGAAAATTTACGATAAGTTCAGGTTCCCTAAGAAGGTGAAAATGACTCCGAAGGACAAAATCGCCTATAACGACGCCACTCACTGCCACATCTGTGAGGGTGAATTAGGGGGAGACAAGGTTTTGGACCATTGCCACCTCACCGGAAAGTACAGAGGTGCTGCTCACAACGCATGCAACTTAGATCACAAAATTCCAAAGTTCTTTCCTGTTATCTTTCACAATCTGTCTGGGTACGACAGCCATCTATTTATCAAGAACCTTGGTACATCGGAAGGTAAAATAAACTGTATACCTAATAACGAGGAAAAGTATATTTCTTTCACAAAACAGATTGTAGTCGACAGTTTCACGAACAAGGAGGGCAACAAGATTGATGTTAAACGTGATATCAGATTTATCGACAGTTTCAGGTTTATGTCGGCCAGTCTCGACAGTCTAGTGGGTAATATGTCAAGGGAGTGCTTCAAAAACCTGGCGGGGTACTATGAGGGGGAGGAGCTCCAGCTGTTGTTGAGGAAGGGTGTTTTCCCTTACGACTGGTTCGACGGCTTTAGCAAGCTCGACGCAACACAGCTCCCACAGAGAGAGGCATTCCACTCCAAACTCGACGGCACCGACATATCGGAGGAGGATCACCTGCACGCGCGGAGAGTGTGGGAGGTCTTTGGGATGGGGACCATGAGGGATTACCACAATCTGTATCTAGAGTCGGATGTGTTGCTTTTAGCTGACGTTTTCGAGAACTTTAGAGACGTTTGTCTCAAGAATTACGGTCTGGACCCCGCTTGGTACTACACAGCGCCAGGGCTGGCTTGGGATGCGGCGTTGAAGACCACCAAGGTGAGGCTAGAGCTTCTAACGGACTATGACATGTTGCTCATGATTGAGAAGGGCATCCGTGGGGGTGTCTCCATGATAAGCAACAGACATGGGGAGGCAAATAACCCTTACATGAAGGAGTATGACCCTGACCTACCCACAAAATATATCACCTACCTTGATGCTAACAATTTGTATGGCTGGGCGATGAGCAACCCTTTACCGACTCACGGTTTCAGGTGGATGGGTGACCAAGAGCTGTCAGGTTGGAGAGACCGCCCATGCATTCTGGAGGTTGACTTGGAGTACCCTCATCACCTACATGACTTACACAACGATTACCCACTAGCCCCGGAATCTATCGGGCTAGGCAATGTGGACAAGTTGGTCCCCAACCTTAACGACAAGACAAAGTACGTTATCCACCATGAGACTCTGAGACTTTATGTGAGTTTTGGGCTAAAAGTCACCAAGATTCACAGGGGTGTCACTTTTGAGGAGTCTGCTTGGCTGGAGCCCTACATTGACTTGAACACCGATCTGAGAGCCAAGGCGACAAACGATTTTGAGAAAGATTTTTTCAAGTTAATGAACAACTCCGTCTTTGGTAAGACTATGGAGAACATTAGGAACAGGGTGGACATTCGGTTGGTGACGGACGAGAAGCAGGCCAAGAAGCTCATATCAAAGCCGAACTATCAACATCGCACCATCTTTTGCGAGAATCTAGCCGCCATCCACATGAAGAAGACAAAGCTGATCTTCAACAAGCCTGTCTACTTGGGCATGTCCATTCTGGACCTGAGTAAGACGCTCATGTACGATTTCCACTACAACTTCGTCAAGCCCAAGTACGGTGAGGATGCAAAGCTCTTATTCACTGATACTGACAGCCTGATGTATGAGATCGAGACGAAAGACTTTTACAAGGACATCAGCGGGGATGTGAGGTCCATGTTCGACACCAGCAACTTTCCGAAGGGTCACCCATCTAGTATTGAGGTGGGTGTGAACAAGAAAGTCATCGGAATGTTTAAAGATGAGGCTGGGGGCCAACAAATCACAGAATTTGTAGGACTGAGGGCCAAACTTTACTCGTACAAGATGGATGAAGGTAAAGAAGAAAAGAAATGCAAGGGCGTCAAGAGAGCAGTCGTCAAGAAGAGCATCGGTTTCGATGACTACAAGGATTGCTTATTTGGTAAGAAACCTCAGATGAGACTTATGAATGTCATCAGAAGTCATAAGCATGATGTTTACACTGAAACGGTGAACAAGGTCGCTCTATCTCATGAGGATGATAAACGGGTCATCTGTGATGATGGTATTCACACCTTCGCTCGCGGTCATTTCAGAACGCTATTAGGTGGTGGCTCAGTATCTTCAGGGACGACTTGAAGTTCTTCCCTAACGAACGACCTCTTTGGAGCGCCTTCGGAGAGGTAGTACAACACAGGCTGTCCAACTGAAACAACACTGCGTGATAGATCAAACACTTTTAGACTCCAAATAGGATCTGTGGCTCGTCTGCGTTCACCTCCTTCCTCTTCTCCAGGAGCTAATAGATATCTAACTCTAACCCCTGGTGGTAGTCTAACTTCATCGAGTCCAACAGGCCGCTTATACGTTGGAGGGTCAATATCAACCTCTTTCAAACCAATAGATTTTGCAGGCTCTTTGCCAGTAATTCTTATGGGTTGACTATTCAGAGTTTTCAAAACACCTGGCAATCGTTTCACCCAAACTCTAGACCGATCATCGCTAATCATTTCTTGAGCATACTGATGAGAAAACAACCTCTCCGCCAGTGTTCTATTGGCGCGTTCGACAAAAGCCTGTGCGCGATGGTTCCCAGCTTCGCTTCGCTGGATGGTGACACCCTTCTTTTTCATAATCTTCGTTACCTCTCCCCTAAATTCTGTCCCCGGGTCGACAATCACCGTATGGGGCCATTTAAGTTTTCTGGAGTATATCTTTTCAAACCCTTTAGCAATTCCACTCGAATCCTTGGTAGTCAGTGCTTCTGCATCTTTATATCTCGAGGCAATATCAATCACAACCAACGCGTAACGATAGGTTTTTCTGCCTACGTTATCGTGGGGCATAAACAACAGATCGGCTTGGTGAATCTGATTAGGTTTATTCACAGTCCAATGCGGTCTGGGGACATACTTTGGGGCTGGGAGGTAGATCTGCCACAACGCCTGTTTTTCAAGCCACCTCTTAGCCTCGGCTTCACTGACTTTAGCGACACTAGCTAACTTAGAAATAGCTGAATACCCTTTCCAGTATCCATCGGTGGAATAGTATATTTTTGATAACCTGCTTTCGTTACTCATTTAAAGATTATCTCTCTTTTCTTAAAATAAAAGATGGCACAAGCGATATCAGAAAAAATTAACCCAAACAGGATCCCACGGGAACCCTTCGGCCTGAAAGCGGAATCGTCGCTGAATCGGATTACATTCAATCCCTCATCGGCAAGTCCTGGAGAAACCCTCTATATAAATATTCCTAAACTTGCTGAAAATGTAGTGATTGTTCCAGGTAGTGTATCCTTACTATTTGACTTAAACGTCACAGGACACGCGAATAATACTCTCGTCAACAACGTTGGTCGGAACCTAGTGTCAAGGCTCAAGATTCTTTTCGGTGGAGAAACACTACAGGATACTCAAAGATACGATCTCTTCCAAACCTATCACGACTTATACTTACAAGCTGAAGATCGTGAGGATAGAATAAAACAAGGTATCTCCTCTGAAAACATGAGGAAGCTCAGGACAAATGCAGGTGACAAAGCGACATCAGATGCTAAGGAAGTAGCTCTTGCAGCAGTTCACAACACCAAGTACTGCATTCCACTCGACCATCCTATTCTCGGCGAGCATGGAGTCTTTTATCCAAAGGCGTTACCTCATCCGCTAATCTTTGAAATTACTCTAGCCCCAGTTTCCGATGTCGTTGTTTATGCTGACACGGTCAAGACTCCAACGTACACAATCACAAACCTCGAGTTGGAATATGCTTGCATCTCAAGTGAATACTTGGCTCGTGAGGCGTTGTCGGCTTATCAGGTTGGTAGAGGATTCTTTTACGAGAACGTCATTCTCCACAAAACGTTCACCATTTCCAAACCTAATGATGGTGTCATAAACGAGCACATTAATCTGCCGAGGAGGTCAATGACAGGGATATTGTGTCTGTTCACAGAGAGCTACACAGGAGGAGCAAGGGATTCCGAAAAGTTTGTCAATCCAAGTATCACATCGATCAACATTAATGTGGATGGCATGCCAAACCGTCTCTACTCCAAGGGGATGACACCGCCGGACCTCTGGGAGTCGGTAAAGAAACGTTTCGGTAGAGAGGGTGTTAAGCAAAAGGATTTTTACGCTAATAACAAGTTTGCTCTGTGGGTCGACTTGAGGGCACATCCAGATAACAGCATTCACGGAGGAGGTCTGGTCTTGAACAACACGCGGGACGGAGTAAAACTAGAAATGAAACGAAAAGTTGGAGGAACGGGAAACATCGCCTGCTACATGTTTGTAGTAGCCGACGCGTTGATGGAGGTTATGAACTCGAATTTGAGAGCAATCATGTATTAAAAAGGACTTGTGTGATAATACAAAAAGAATGGAAGAATTACGGGAAAAAGTTCCTTTTCATTGTATTATCACAGGACCTACTAATTGTGGGAAGACAAAGTACCTCACGGAACAGCTCCGGGGACCGTTCCGGCATGTGTTTGAATACATTGTGTTGATTTGTCCGACTTATGCGAAAAATAAGTCCTATCGTGGATTTGCTCACGGAGATAAACGTTTCTTGGTATTATCACCGGATTCTAGTAACACCGATGAGATTAACGAGTTACTAACAGATTGTGCGGTGCTATTTTCTGGTACAAATACGTTACTCGTTTTGGATGACTGTGCTGTATCGAAAGATCTAAAGCAACGCTCGAACAAGTTTATCGATCTAGCGTTCTCAGGGAGACACGATGGGTTATCAGTGTGGGTATTGACGCAACAATTAACATCCATAGCAAAGCCCTTCCGTGATAACGTCGCCTGTGTGGTTACATTCCATAATCCATCTCAAATCGGTACCAAAACACTGTTTGAAGATTATGGGGGTGACTTAGACGCCGAGACTCGTAAAAAGTTCGTAGAACTGCTGAAAACTGAAAAGTATTCCAGACTCTGTTTCTGCCTACGGCATCCATTCCAACGTTATTTGGAGATTCCTGCGACGCGGTGAGCTCGAGGGGCTGACCCCTCGAAGTGGTTTAAAAACATCTTAGTCTACTTACAAAATAAGATGACAAGCATTGAGGATTATATGGAAGAGGAGCCTGAGTCTAAGGGGAGTTCGAGGGGTGCGCCTCCTGAAGATGATGTTGAAGTCAAACGAGAATCGCTGGCTATTCTCGCATCTCTTGGGACTACGAAGGAATTTCTTGGTGTCGGTATGAGTCTTGGTGATATCAAGAAGCTCTCGGCGAAAGACGTCGAGAAATACTTTGTCCGCTACCAGACTGTCTTAGGCAAGCAAGTTACTGATGGATTAGTAGAATCAGCACTTCAAGTACTGTCTCAAGTCATTTCCTATGTGGTTCCTGTAGATGACACCGAAGCGCTTAGCAAAGACTTACAGAACGACGAGTTGGTTAAACGCGAATTGTCGAACTTTGCAGGTCTCTTGGTATTGAAGGGAGGAAGGATGGTAGCACTTGCTAGCGGTCTCTTCCGAGTCGCTAAGCATGTTAAACTAACACCTTCTTCACAGGAGACTTCCAACAAACTTCAAGAAGTTCCAAGCACAACTGAGCAAACTCTTGAGCACAACTGAACACAACTGAGCAAACTCTTGAACACAACTGAACACAACTGTGCAAACTCTTGAGCACAACTGAGCGAACTCTTGAGCACAACTGAACACAACTGAGCAAACTCTTGAGCACAACTGCTAAGACGCCATTTAAAGATTATGTTTCTTATTGTAAATCGAAATAAGAAATGTCTGACGAAAATCAGGAGGTTGAACAGATTACTAGGAACCCACAACCGACAAAAAGCAAGGAGAAAGATCCTAAAAAAGTCGCTGCTGGTAAGAGAGCTGCCGAAGTTAATAGGAGGGCTAGAGAAGCACTTGCTAGGGAAATGAAACGTGAGGCGGAGGCGAGTTCAGAAGACACTACACAGGCGGAGACACCCCACCAAGAGGGAGCTCGAGGGGATAGCCTCTCGGACGCTTGGATTCCAGAGCTATCGTTTACAACTGTACTGGCTCTAGTTGGAATAGGGCTCACCGCATTGGATATGTATATGCGTTTTTACAAAAAGACGCCCAAGATCAACACCAACGAGACTGAAACTTTCGAGAGGCCTGCCGCTCGAGGGGCTAGCCTCCCGAACGCGACGCCAAAAATAGGAATGTTGTGATTTAAAGATTATCTGAATCTGTAATAAATAAAATCATGTCAACTGAAAACAAACTTGTGAAAACGATCACCGACTCAGCAGTCATCATCGGATTAGCCGCCGGTATGGGTTATGTTGCTAAAAAGGCTATGAAAGAGTCATTCATCAGCGACCCTTCGTCAAGTGTTACAAACTACGCTAAATGGGTTGCTGTCCTGTCCGGTAGTATGTATCTGAAAGATTATCTGGAAACACAAAAGATTTTGCCAAAACCGCTGTAGGCGACTTAAAGATCTTATAGATTGATTAATAAATGGCGAGTATAGCATTTATGATTGGTGGGGCTATTCTTAATGCGACGGCGTTTGTCGGAGGGAGTTACCTAGCGAGATACTTATCTTCTGACGCTACTCATGTTGATAAAGAAAAAATAAGACACGATAAAGCGCTTGAAAAGTATCAACAAGCAATGGGTGATTGGCAGAAAAAACGACAGGAATATCAGGATTGGTTGGGGGAAGAATATAATAATAAACTTCGTGCAGACCAGAATGATAAGGAGACCGATCAGGCTTTCAAACTATACGCTCAAACACATCCAGATTTTGATTTGAAAGAGCCTGAGCTCTCAGATTACTACAGACCAAGTAGCAACCAAAAGATGGGAGAGATGGCATATGTTGGAGGTGGAATGTTAGCTCTTGGCTATGTAGCGAGTAGGTGGATATGAGCCGGCACGACTTAAAGATTTCTTATTTTCAAACAAAATAAGAAATGGATATAGATTTTGATCCCACAACAGAAGAAGGTAGAGAAGATTTGAATACTACTGTAGACGAAGATTATGACTCTCTTATTCCAAACGATGGTGAGGGAAGAGAATCATGGAATGAAAGGATTTCAAACAGATTTGGTAGAGGTGCAAGCTATGTGATTAGGAGGTTGACCGACTTATGGAAAACACGAAACCCCGGGAGGGTTGTCCCCGAATACATGGAATTACAGAATATTGGAGGTTCTTCTTCAACGGACACACTTAGGGTAAACCTTTTGTTATCGAAATATCCAGATCTTGATGAAAATTTAGTTCAGATTTCAACGGATGAAAGAGGGAAACAATTAATTTCCTTCTATTCTGCGAGAAAAGGTGGTTGGACTAGACCAGAAAGGTTGTATAATGAGGATAGAACGGTGCGGAAGAGTGTCGACGACAAAATCAGATCCGGAAAGTACAAGCAAATTCAGATTCAACTCGATGAACTAGACGCTACAGGTAATACACTCAGAGAAGAAGAAGAGAGAAACACCGAGCAAATGAGAAAAAATAATGAGGAACGAAGTGAAACAACTAACCAAGAAAGACTAAGAGCTATAGATCGTAAAAATGAAGAGCTCAGCGAAAGAAATTCTGTCATAGATGAGACTTTGGAAGAGAATCAATTGGAGAGAGAAAATCTTGAAGAGAGAATGTCGTTGAAAGATCGTGTCAAAGCGATTTTTAAGAAATACGGATTTACAGTCGCTGCTGTCGTTACCGCTGTGGGCGTTGTTATCGGTGTTATTGTCTCTAACCTGAAGACGGGTTTGACAAGTGTTGCAAAAGGCGTTGGAGACGGTCTTAAAACAATAGGCAAGAAACTAGGAGAAATACTCCCAGGAATGGTTGGTGCGATAGCCAGTTTCATCTTTAGAACGGCGGGTGAAGTCGTAGGCTTTTTAGCTAAAAACGCATGGCTTCTCATCGTCGCTGTCGTCCTGTATTTCGTAGAACGATTTAAAAGGAGACGGAAATCATAACAAATGGTATTACTCTACATTGAAGGGAACGTTGGTGACTTTACCGTCTATTTAGAACACCCTATTGAAAAGCCACGGTTTATCGCGCTGCGAGGATGTGCGTTTCATAATCGTTGTAACAGTCTCTCAAGCGAGGGAACGGTCTCCGACGGTGAGAACATTATCCTCAGGATCCCCGCGGGGCAGTATACGATCGAGACGCTAAAACGTCAAATAGATGGGGGTATGCGTCTTGGTGAAAAGTCAGTCTCTATTAGAGACTCGTCACTCGAAGTTCATCGGAACGTCGTGTTGAATGAGCCGCTCGCCTGCCTGTTAGGACTCAAGACCAGGGAGCTGGAAGCAAACACTCGCCACGAGATAAAGATGATAGGTCACGAGGCTATTTTTATCCACTGCGATCTTGTGAACGCGTCCGACTCCCTCCAACAAGGGGCGCCCTCACAAATCCTAGCAAGTGTAGAACTTGATGAAGGAAAGATATACCTCAATCCAAGCGATCCGGTACGGATTAGTACCACATCAGTCGGTTACGTGAGTAGTCTCCGTCTTAGTATAAAGGGCGGTGACGGAAACACAATAGAGCGCGGTCTCTACCCGATACGTCTAATTTTAGAAATCACTTAAAGAATAAACTCTCCCCATAATAAAGCTATGGAAGAGTACAACTCAATCTACCCGAACGTACCCCGAGGGGTCAGCCCCTCGGGTGATAACTTCAGACTCCAAAAGACCCACGATGTTTTGGGAAGTTTGGAGCAAGAAGTTAAACATTACGAGAACGTGAGGAAAAAGTATAAACGAGGGCAGAGCGTGTTTTCAAAGTTAAGTGTGGTCTTAGGACTCTTATCCGTCATTCTTGGGTCTAGTGGTTTGGGGACTTCTCTGTCAGGTTTGGGCATCATCGTTGGAGTCCCGTTGGGTGCTTTGGCTGGTGTTTTCGGTCTCACCTCTGTAGGCTGTGCGGCGGTTTCTAAACGGCTGTCGCAAAAAGTCTCCAAGCACGACCAAACAGCGGCGATGGCAAAGGCAAAAGTAAATAGCATACGCGACCTGGTCTCTAAAGCTTTAAAAGACAACAAAATATCAGACGAAGAGTTCTCTTTAATCTTGAACGAGTTGGACAAGTTTGAGGCTCTAAAGCTCCAGATCCGTCAAAAGTCGGTAAGAGAGGACGAAAAAAACGTAAACATTACCAAGCTGAGGGAAACAGTAAGAGAAGAGATTTTGAA
Organism: Nematostella vectensis; assembly: GCF_932526225.1. Lineage (NCBI taxonomy): Eukaryota > Metazoa > Cnidaria > Anthozoa > Actiniaria > Edwardsiidae > Nematostella > Nematostella vectensis. Next base: position 14,535,693 of record NC_064037.1, on the reverse strand, counting down.
AGACCTGGCGAGTCGACCCGCTCGGTGAAATTTCTGTACGAGAGAACTCCCGTCGGATGGATCTATGAATTGAGATGCGTAAAGGACTGATTTAAAAACATCTTATATGTCATATAAGATGAAGTTTACAGAATTTGTGAAAAGGTACCCCTACTACTCACGCTTCAGGTTCTCTGCCGACGAGCACGGCAATGCGCAATTCGTTTTCAATGGGGACGAATACGATCCATTCGACAAGAATGGGAATCTAGTCAAAACGTTATATCACTTCCCTGGTAATAGCTGGAAACCCGAGAATATCCAGGATTTTCTAGTCGCCGACGACACACAAGCATACAAGGAAACGATCCAGCAACTGTTTGGGTTCCCAAAACAATACAGACTAGACGCGCGTGCAGAGTACAAGATATCGCCGTTGGACGAAAACCCTACGAGAAATAATTACGTCTCTTTCGATGTTTTTATAACACCAAAGGTGAAGACACACTTTGTTTTTAGGGACATATTCACCGACAGCTTGCTAGTATTCAGAACAGCAAAGGAGGCTAGTAGGTGGCTCGACGCCCCGAACCTCAGTTATTGGAGTCAAGCCTTAAATTTTGCTATGTTTTGCGCGACTGCTGGATGTGGTGTGACGCGTGACATGATTGACGACTCTCAAGTGGGGTCATTCTACAGATTTCACATCATTTTCACTATCAGACGAATATTAAACGAGCTACAATGCCCTCTTCCAAAAGATAGGCTCTTTAGTTGGAATAAAAACTTTTACAGCGAAGCGGCTTACCAAAAACTAAGAACAGAATTCCGAACTGGTGACGATTTCCGGTTCCTCAGACCGATAAATCATGGGTTAGGGAACGTTTATAATTATGATTATCACGGCTTGTCATCTTCTAACGACAAGTATAAGCCTTATGACACCATTGATCAATTACACGACGAATGGGATGCTGCCAAAAGCGACCACGAACACATGAATCACTTTGAGATCGAGTACCTGAAAGACCTTAGAACTGGGTTTCAGTATGAGTGGTTCTTTCCGGAAAAATCAATGGGGTTAACCAAAGCTGGGTTGTCTAGGATAAACCAGAGCATCGAAGCCTTTGTTTACTGTATTCTAGGAGCGCAAGTTCAGACCCGGTCGTCAATCGTCGGTGATAGCGGTTCAGCTCAGGAAACGAAACAGGTCTTCACGAAACTCTTTGAAAGCGCGGTGGTGGAAAACAGTATATCGAAAAGTATACAACGGTATCAGTTTGCTTTACAACAGGCGAGACAAAAACTAGACCTGGCTTTCGCCCTCGGCTGTTGGTTAAGTCCATCGTATCTTGTGATAAATAACAACACTTCGATCGCTGGCTATAATAACAAGTTACAAAAAGCCACCACTGATATGAAACTGGGGCTGAATCCGATAAATAACGAGATAAAAACGATCCCAAAACATAATATGGGTCATTCAAAGATTGTGTTACCTCATACCGAGTCAGTCACGGCTCACAAACCGGAACCGGAGGCGAAAACTAACCCAAAGCCGGACGTGATTAAACCCACGAACACACAGCACGAAACTAACCTTGTCACGATCACAGCCTTTACGGCTGGTTTAGCTTGGTATCTATTCCGGTAACATGCGGGGTGCATGTGGATGGATGTGACGTACCGCAAGAAGACAATACCTGTTCACGTGCATACCAGACCACCCTGGCGACCGCGAACTCTCAATGTAAATACAAAACCTATTTTCAGGATCGCTAGTTGTTAGGGTGACTAGGAATGTACGTGTTTTGTAACGTGAGGCGCGTTACAAAACTGAGTGGGTCAATGTTAATTTCCGTTACACGTTCTGCAATGGTGCTTTTGTCTATCGTGTTCGCATATTTGAGACCCTCCGCATAACTTACAAAAGGGTCTCTGTTTGCCGTGTTCACACATCCCTTTCCCCTTGCAGTCTTTACAGACATATCTTGCTCGTCTGTGCTCACAAATGCTACCGCCGTTACATTCTCTGCACCGCGTTTTTCTCCGGTTGTGAGGGCAGATTTGCGATCCGTGACAATCTTTGCAATAATATTTCACTCTGCCATGAAGACACTTATAATCCGTTGTTCGCTTTACGGGGGATACTTTCGAGTCTTTCACCGTTTGGTTCTCCATTTCTATCAAACCGGTCATGTCCTTAAATCACTTTTCAATCCAACACGCGATACCCGCCTTCTAGCCGGCCGACGTCTACCTGGCGAAGCATTCTCCCAACATTTCCTTCTCTTGCTCATCCACGCACCAATCCCAGAACCTGTCCGGATGCCAAGCTACTGGCATTAGTTCGTCCTCCAGCTTTCTACGGAATCTCACCTTGTGTAGCTTCTCCGGGAGCTCCTCATGCACAAGACTCCACCCCCACGCCGCACGTATCACCGCGACAATTTCGTGTAGACCCAAAAACCGCGCGTAGTTCATATGTACAATGAGATCGGTCGAGCCCCACTCCAAGCACAACCTCACAATCTCGAGGTTTCCAGATTCGGTGGCCGGTGTTATAGCACAGTCCGGGTCAAACTCGCTGAAGTTTTCTCTCAACAGCTTTAGAACCTCAACGTGCCCATTGTACGCCGCCTCGGCGGTGGCCCAACCGACATCGACATCGGCACCTAGATCTATCAACAACTCAACAACCCCCACCTGACCTTCCGCCGCCGCAGCACCCATGGCCTCGGTCATGGCCTCTCCTCCGTCGGCACAATACTCATCCATCACCTTCAAAACCTCTACGTGGCCGCCTTTCGCGGCCATGGACGCTGGATACACGAAGTCACAGGCGCCCGACTCACAACACATCTTAACGATCTCGGCGTGGCCGTTCATTGCGGCCCTGACCATCGGCTTTTCGAAATCCGTCGCACCCCAACTCTTACACAACCTCACGGTCTCGACGCACCCCTCCCACGCCGCGCGCTCCATAACGGCGTCAAAGTCTGCGGCTCCCCACCTCGCTAAGGTGGCGGCTTGATCCTCCACGGTGAGATTTGTAAGACTTCCAGCACTTTGCATATCCATTTTGTTATTACATCCACGTCTTTAAACCACTTTTTTCGAATTTTTTTAGACGTGTTAATTCACATCTACTCCGAACTGACAGTTTTCTGGAAATCCTGATTTCTCTGGAAATCAGGAAACATCATACCACACCAGGCGTACCCAGGACTGTGGCCACTTCTCTCGCTTTCCTACTGATGGTCAACTCGGAGACGCCCGTTCTTTCGGAGAATTTTTTAAGCGTAATATCGATCTTCTTTTGCCGTATCCAGTAATAGGTTAAAGCGACCGCAAAGGATTGTGGGCGAGCGCGATTCAACTCAGACGAGCGGTTCTTAGATCTGTAGTAGAGCTGGACCACCTCTCCCTTCTGTGCGGGGGACGCCGAGAATCTATCCATCACATCGCGAATGTGGTCCACGACGGTGGGAGACGTTCCGTGTAGTAAGTAATCTTTAGGCATGTTAATACTGAAGATTTTCAGACCCTTAAGGCAACTCTTCTTGCTCAATCCAAAAGTTTCCATCAAGGTTTTCGGTGTCTGACACTTACCAGACATCTTGTAGGCGTAGTAAATACACGCAAAGACGATCGCCTTCCGTGGGTCGCCGCGAAAAATCTGGCCTTTCGTCACCTGAGTGTATATCTCGTTAGCTTTGGCTACAATTACCCCGCTAAAACCCATGTTTTCCACATCCTTGTCAATATTTCTGTCCTCAGACCTACGTACCTGGACCCGACTTGGGTTCGAAGACCGTTTGCCGTCGGAATGTCCGTAAAAACCCCATTCCCTTTCGTGCGCGACCGCGCGCTGCATCTGTTCCCCGCACTCTAAGCAACTAGTGACCCCGTCTTCTGTGACTAGGTCGTCATGATTGCAAAGGGTGTTACTACTATCCTCGTCTCCCAAGGAGGCTCTACTAGTCTCGTATTCGGTGAGGGCCCGGTCAAACAGTGCAAACTCCGGCATGAGGGTGGGGACGTTAATCTCAGGCACCGGTCCGCCGGGGATATTATATGGTGGTGGTGACCGATCTTCAGCCGTACGTTCAACTGTTCGTTCCTCCATTTTATTAAACTGTTCATGTCTTTAAACCACTTTTCAAAGGCCTTCTAGATGCGAAGCTGAGAGGCTAGCCCCCTCGAGCTCCCCCTAGATGCGACACGTGACAAAGTGATTGACAGGTGGGCTTGGCTATCACGTGACAAAGTGATCGACAGGTTTTTGACAAAATGATTGACAGGTGGGCGTGGCTATCACGTGACAAAGTGATTGACAGGTTTTTTTACAAAATGATTGACAGGTGGGCGTGGCTATCACGTGACAAAGTGATTGACAGGTTTTTTACAAAGTGATTGACAGGTGGGCGTGGCTATCACGTGACAAAGTGATTGACAGGTTTTTTTACAAAGTGATTGACAGGTGGGCGTGGCTATCGCGTGACAAAGTGATTGACAGGTGGGCGTGGTCGTGCAAGAGATCTTTGGCAAACTCGCGCATGCGCAGGTCGCGAGGCTTGGCGGAGGTGTGCGGAGACTTTTGCGCCATTTTTGGAATGAAATTTGGGGTGATGAAAAAGTTGCGCCAGCTGCGCCAAAACCCTACTACTCCTTGTGATATTGTTTTTTTCGCCGTTAACTTTAACTTTCTTTTCGTGACTCCTCAAACAAAGCAAGAAATGTTTATCACGACTTCGTTTCTATTTTGGCTATTTATTCTCTATTGAGTTTCATCAAGCATATATGACAAAATATACTTTTTCCATGATTTATAGGAAAAGAAGAACAGCTGATATTTTATTTCTTAAGCGACTTTGATAACTCCTAGGCCCGATTAATACGTCCCGTTCCTGCTCTGCCGAATCTAATTGTTTGGATTCGGCACATCAACAGTTCGACGTCTTAATCAATAAAGTTCGGCACGGCAGAATGAAGTTCGACACGGCACTAAGCGTGGCTGCACCAGTCGTACTGCCGGCAAAAGCACGACACCGATTGAAAAGTCGAGCTTCTGATGTGCCAAATCAAATACAATATTTTTTTCATTTTGTGGAAGAAACTCCGCATGAGGTCACTTTACAACTCGCAAACTATTTAACGCGACTTATTTAGCGCGACGTCTGAATCAACGTTGTACCCATTGTATTTGTGGTCATACAAGTCGACAATAAGATTCGGCGCGACGTATGAATCGGGACTTACTTAATTTGTCTCACTCTTGAATTCGATCTAGCGGGGTTCTACAGTAGTTCTTATTCTAAATAAGATTTTACCATTTCCAAGTTTCTCGATTCTGATCGATTCGAATTGGCTAAGAGCAGTTCAATGTCCAGGTAATTGAGTGCAAGAAAAAGGTAATAAGTGCAGAAAAAGGTAATTCAGTGCAGTTTTACTGGAAATTGATTGACTTACAAACAATTTGAAGAAAAAAAACTCAAAGAGCCAGACGTCGCCCAAGACGGATCGTGCAATTTGAACTTTTGAAAAACTCAGTCGTGCAAATTATTTCCCAATCGATCTCGAAATTGTATGATTACCTATACAAACAATGTTTAAAAGCTAAAATAAAGAGTACAACAGCCTAGAATATAACCATAAAACCAGTTTGTTATCGCCATTTATTTACAAAATAACAATAATCAAACTCTACACTCTGTTTTCTGGCGAGAGGCAAGCGCCGGGAGATTTGAGAACAAGAAATTTCATACATAGTGTTGAGAACAAGATATTTCATACATGGTTTTGAGAACAAGAAATTTCATACATAGTGTTTCATGGGGTTGCGCAATGAGATACAAAAATAACTGTTTGTGTAATTAAAGCCAAATCAGCCATTAAAAAAATGTGAATGAAAAAATACTGAATGAAGCACATTGCCATTTGCGGGGAAACTAGAAACAGAATCGTTTGGATTTTGACGGTAGAAAAGGCACCAAACTTTCACCCTATAGGGCGCTCAATGTGACCATATAATCATAAGTTTCAGGACAGAATCAATCGCGCATGGATTTTACTTGAATGTGCCACCATGCTTAAGCCGGTATTTCCCCGGCCAAGAAGTATTCATAAAACTATAAAAAAGAAGATAGTTACGTGTGCTCTCCCGCAAATGTCGTCGGCTGATTTTTTTTTTATCAATCTGCTATATAAAAAGAAGGTACAAATGGGAAAGAGAGAAATTCTATCAATCATTGTAGTCCATTTGTTTTTAAAGTCTAAAAATTCATATTATACTTGCACGCATTGCGCAACCTCAAAAAAAAAAAAAAGATACGAAAAGATGTGGCGCTTGTCGACTCTGGTAGGCTCAGCCGAACAACGCCCTTACTCGGCGCTTAAATCTCTGCCATCGGGAGGGCTTCTTGCGTGTCTGAAACACACAGAACAGTGTTCCAGCCATAAAGATTGGGTGACTTAAAAAACAGATGCGCAATTGAGATGATGTAGTGCCTCTAAGAGCCTGGGAAATAAATACTTACGGCTTCCAAGAGCTGAGCATGCAAGCTTTCAATAACCCTGTTTAATGAAAGACACAAATCAGAAACTTAAAAAGGGTAAATGTTTATTTCTAAGTAACAAAACTAAGTTAAATGGGTGCTTACTCGTCTTTGGCAAGGTTGGCCTGCACAAGCTTAGTCTAAAAGGGAAAATCAAATGGAGTTATGCATTAGTGCGATGCTTCTGATGTTTTTCTTGTTCTGATGATTTTTTAGCATCATGGGTAATCGATCAATCACACAGCCTTTACATTTAGAGTGTCACTAATTTAACCTCACATAATTTTTTTTTGGCAAATGGCTCCCAAATCGGCATGTTAGGAATTTACACACTTTCCTTCATGTTCTAGCCATCCTACATCCGTTTGGCATTTCTGACTATTTAAATTGATACACCAAAATAGTGTTTAGTTTTATTTTCATTTTTAGGCTACTTACGTTGTCTCTCGTAAGCTTGTCGTTAGCAGCGGTCAGACTAAAATCAGACAGTAAAAGAGGAAGCATACCGATTGTGTCAACGGAATGCTAAAAACAATTATAACATTATCTACAATTACATATAGAATTTTATGATACTTACTCGGCAACCTGGCTTGTGCATTCAGCCTAGAGATTGGCAAGACAAATACAAGATTGTCAGCTTTAGAAGTGAGATTTACACATTGGCGATAGAAATGAATCGGGTGGGTTGATCCCACTTGCCCCCTCCCCCCAGGACTCAATCAATTTGCAATTCAAATTGGATGCCTTATTAAACTCAACCCCACACATAAACCAAAATAAGGGCCTGAATTTGCTGTTCTATCTGAAGTCTCGTTTTGTAATAAAAACTAGCATTAAGGAAAAACCGCCACAATCCTCCCACCACCTTAATGGATCTAAGCTTTATTTTCTCCCTTTATGTTCAGTAAAAAATGCTTCAGAACAGTGGAAATTTACCTAGTTATTGCATGGATTATTAGAAAAAAAACATGTGCCCCTAATTGAGGCCTCAAATGTTCCCCTCATTTGTCCATGTCCCAACAATGTCATTTGGCACTGTAATGTCCTGTAATGTTGGAGTTTACATCATCTCAGCAGATTACTCACCAGCTTAGACTCGACTTCCCTGAAAACGAGATACAAGCAGACAATTAGACGCCGTTTCATATCAACCTTTCAAAGTATAAATAGCAGGTTCTCCACCTATTTATATTTGCAATGGTTACCATGGCGATAAGCGCACTTACTTGAGTTTGTCTTGCAGGACTTGTCGGTCACGTGCCTGTAGTAAAGCAAACATAAACATTTCAAGAAAATATCAAAAAAGTCATCAAATTTCACTATCCATAATTTGGTTGTGAGTCAAAATGTGGAGAAGTGTGACACGAAAAAAAAAAAAAAGCCGGGAACATATTCCTTTAAAAAAATAATTGCGTACACATTGGGATGCGCAGGTTGCGCTCGCAGACCCCCTTTGGCCGGCAGAAAGAGGGTCTCTTATCAAAGGATCGTCTATTATTATTCATTTAGATCGCGCACCCCCACCTGCTATCTGCAAGTTTTAACATTTTGAAGAGTGTAGATAGAGACATGGATGAATTATTGTCAAAATAAAGTATATTCTAAAAACAACCGGCGCAGCTTTTTTTATCAATGCCGTTGATTGATCTGATCGAAAGTATATCTTTGGAGACGCACCGTATCTACTCGAATATTCAATTTTTCGACTTTCAGACGGGGCGCTTATTCGGGGGAGGCGCTTATTTGATTATTAAATTAATTACGCTGGTCAAGGTGGTAAAACTCGCGGGCTCACCTTGCTCATTTCGGAAGCACGTGTAGCCTGAAGAAGGTCCGCGTACGCGTTCACAGATCTAAAACAGCACGAGAAACCACATGTTGACTTGAGAAGCAATAGTAAATATAGTGTTCATCGGTATTTGCAAAAAGCAGTTTATCATCGCCAGAAACAATCAATAGCAGTTGGAAATTTTATACCCTAAAAGATGGGACGATCACCCCCGTCTTCTTTTCGGGAAAGTCCCCCCTCCCCCCTCCCCCTGCCGCCGGGGGCTGTCTTGTGTCCTTGTGACTTGTCAGTGTGTAGATATTTTCCGTCCCATGCAGTTTACAATCATGAATGCAAGATAGTGTATACGTGTCGCGTGTCTCCCAACACAAGTATGTGAGGACCGATTTACACACTCCCGTGTAGATATCAAGCAGCTGACGTAACCATGGATTAAGCCCCAGTCCCCTGGCTTGAGAGCCGAAGCGAAGTAATCGTGTAAGTCAGAGGGGAAATAACTAACACTTACGCTTTTCTGGTGTCGTTCAGAAGTTCCTGGAAAAAAATCATATGTTAGTAATAATTATATTTCCTCAAAATTTTCCTATTTCATTTAATTTAATTTTCTATCACCAAAATGATTAATCTTGTTCAAAAGAACCTAAAAATAACGATGTAGAGAGTCATGTCAATCTTTTACTCACGTTCTCCTTGCAGACTTGCTGGAATTTCTCCTGTAGCCTATTTGTAAGGAAGAACAAGTCTTTATTATGAGCAAATACATATTCTCTCTATTAAGATTAATTTCTTTGTATAGTATTTTAACAGTGAATTTGATTGTTTATTTACTTGAAATTTGTATACATTATACTTCTCGTTAGATAAAATGAAAGGGGATCCGTTTAGTGTATATTTCAGCCTACGTAGATTTTGTAGAATACTAGAATAATAAGAGAAAGAATAAACTCGAGTTTGACTAGGTATCAATACAGTGAATTTAACGTGTTCCCGAAATTTAAATGTACGTACCTAGCCAACTCTTCCTTGATGTCCATCTGTCACCCAGAGGAAAAGAGTAAAAAAAAAATAAAAATTCCGGCAACAACAACAAGGACTCACCACAATATGAATACGATCAACACATTAACATGACAACAATAAACAACAACAACTATACACAACAATGTGAATACGATAAACAACCTTAACATGGCAACGATACACAACAACAACAACACACAACAATATGAATAAGATTTACAACGTTAATATGACAATAATACACAACAACAACACAAAACAATATGAATAAGATTAACAACATTAATAAGACGACGATACACAACAGGAACCATATGAATACGGTAACCAGCAACAACAACAATACTATAACTCGAAACGATAAAAAGCAACAACAGACAAAACAATAACGGCAACATCACCAATAGGATAACAAAACCGGCTATAATACATTTTTGTTTTAAAACAAACAAGACGCAGCTTGTCAAACAGCAGCATAAACGACGACTTAACAATAATAATAGCAAAGACATTATCAGATGATAACAAAAACAGAAGAGCGATCATCATCACCATCATCCTTATCATCATCATCCTTATCTTCATCACCACCACCACCACCACCACCACCACCACCACCACCACCACCACCACCACCACCACCACCACCACCACCATCATCATCATCCTTATCATCATCATCCTTATCATCATCATCCTTATCTTTATCACCACCACCACCACCACCATCATCATCATCATCCTTATCATCATCATCCTTATCATCATCATCCTTATCTTCATCACCACTACCACCACCACCATCATCATCATCATCATCATCCTTATCATCATCATCCTTATCTTCATCACCACCACCACCACCACCACCACCACCACCACCACCACCACCACCACCACCACCACCACCATCATCATCATCATCATCATCCTTATCTTCATCACCATCACCACCACCACCACCACCACCACCACCACCACCACCACCACCACCACCACCACCACCACCACCACCACCACCACCACCACCACCATCATCATCATCATCTTCAACAACAACATCATAACAACAAACTGCATTAATAGTATTGACCTTAAGGGGAATGATAATAATAAATAATATGGGTCTGCAGAAATTAATAAGTGTCCTCGTCATAGGGAATACCCCTCCTCCTTAATCCCCCGCCTCCCCCTCCCCCCTCCTAGCTTAGCACCTGTCTGCACGTTTGCTTATTGGACTACTATTGTCAAATAACTCACCTCTTCGCCATCAGAAGCATCTTCCTTATCTTCGTCCTTCTTCTCTTCCTCGGTGTCAGGAGAATCTACTCTATCTTCTTCGATCTTATCCTCCTCGCACATCTTCAGGTTCAGATTTGCCTTGTCATCGTCCTTCTTCAGGTTCAGATCTGCCTTGTCCTCGTCCTTCTTCAGGTTCAGATCTGCCTTGTCATCGTCCTTCTTCAGGTTCAGATCTGCCTTGTCATCGTCCTTCTTCAGGTTCAGATCTGCCTTGTCATCGTCCTTCTTCAGGTTCAGATCTGCCTTGTCATCGTCCTTCTTCAGGTTCAGATCTGCCTTGTCATCGTCCTTCTTCAGGTTCAGATCTGCCTTGTCATCGCTTTTCTTCAGGTTTAGATCGTACTTGTCGTTCTCTTTTCCCTCGTTCTCGTCCGATTTACATTCCTCGTGTGGCAAGTCACCCGGTGGCTCGTTCCTATCAAGGTCCGAAAATTGTCTTTGAAGACAACTTAAAAATACTTGCTAAGAATCTTTAGATAAAGGAGTTCAACTTTTCTTTCTTTTCTTTTTATATTTCACAAAGCTTTGACTTAGTTGATAACATTGGATTGATTCAATGGATATGGACCTTTTTAAAAGCTAGATCTCTTATTTCAAAATCAGATTTCTCCTTTAAGGAGAACTAAAAACCGAACACAGATCCGAATGACAAGTGCTTTTGTTAACTATGATGGACAGCACCCCTCCCCCCCTTGTTGTGCACCCGCCAAAGAGCGCACTGCAAGTGAACCCGGGCTGAAACCCAATAAAGGCTTGAAACTAAGGAGTAATTTTTGGTTTAGGGACAAACTAATACTTTGCTCCATTAAGGTGAATCAGACGACTTGTAAAGAGCTGTTACTAAAAATATATGTACACTAACAGTTCTACTTACCACACAACTCCCTTCTCGGTCTGTAAAAAGAAACAAAACTTTCGGTCAAAGTTGACAAATCAGGCGCGGGTCAGACCACCGAATCAAAAAAAATCGAGTGTCGATTTTTAACTTATTCTTCCGATTCTGTTGTCCGCTTGTCATATAAGACATCAAGTAGCACTGACCTCATATACGCAAAATGGAGCGGTTTGCAACTACATTTTTTTTTAGATTTTATACCAAACCTTCAAAACTAATTTTGATTTCAGGATTTGCAAAATAAAAGCATTTGTGCTTATGTTCGCCAAAAATCAGATCGATCGCACGCTTTGAAGGGGCTACTAAACGGGTTTCAATTTGAAAGAATTGTTTAAAAAAAATTACCCGCGAGAAGCCATAAGTATAAGCTGCATGTCTTCAAACAGTTTTAATAATTTATATTATTTTTTTAATGATTTTATTTGATCTTAAGAGTCATCAATATATGGATCCATTGAATCGTCGGATAAGAATAACAATGACAAGACCACAAAAGAGACTTACCGTTTCCATTCCAACTTCAATCGCTAAATCTTCTAAAAAGATAACATAATAAATAAGTCACTTTTTGTATTTTTATTATAAACCCCCCCTTTAAGTCGTAATTACTTTCACTTTCGCGCGTGCGAATTTCCACATGACCAAAAATTCAAACTATAAATATGTCGCCATGGACAATTTTTTCTTAGGCCGAGACGTGCCCCGGCTAAACGAAGTCACTGAGTTCAAGAGTTTTTTCTCTCGCCCGCAAATTTTCGTTATACAATTTTATGGTGCTCCATCTTTTTTTCTGGTAAAAAAAAAAAAACATTACGTGAACATGTGCTCGCGCGTGTAATTTCTTCAACATCGTATATATAGTTGATTGACAGAGTACTTTTGAATAATTTCGAGCTTCTTCTCGATACCCTGGATACAAACGTTTGTACTACTTACCGTGATGTGACATTTCTTAACTAAAGTTGTCACGTCAAGGAAGTATATACTCCTCGGGGCGTTTTGACAGCGCATTAGCGTTAATTACAATTGATGACACAACACGCGCATGAATTAAGAAAACCACTTAGAACAGGTTATTTTCGCAGAGATTTTGAAAACAGTCTAACGAATTTCATGTAAAAATGGCAACTTTATTCCAAATATTTCGTGATATTAGAATTGTTATCTATGCTAAAAGCGTCACAGAGGCAGCTTGAAAAAGCGTTCCCAAGATCCTTTGCTCAAAATTATTTTTCCCTATAGCCTTTGCGCGACCTTGCAGTGTCTCTACGATAGCCGTGCATTTCGTTCCCGTGTTCACTAATGAATATGCCTTAAAATGCAACCATGCGTTAGTAAGTTTCAAATTCCTATTGATTTGAAAGCATGTCAATCACTGTGAAGTCGCTTTTTTAAATGGTCTTAGAGCCTGGGGTGAGCGCGCGGGATATCTGTGAAGTTCTAAAAACGCTAGGGCCTGGGCCTGTTTCAAAATGGCGGCCCACAAAATCGCAGTAAACATGAATCCCTGCAAGTTTATGTGAAAATTCTCGACGTAAACAATGATTGATGCGCACTACCAAATATGGTATGCAATGTAATATTATGTAAACGAGAGTTTTCAAAGCAAGATTGATTGATATGTAGGACCGTGAAATGTGTCCGCGTCCGCGTTATAGAGGTGTTCGCTTAATGGAGGTATGATTTACTGAAATTATGTGGCAAAAAATATCGGGACTTTGAATGCTGTCCGCTAAATAGAGGGTGTCCGCTCAATACAGGTCCGTTGTATAGAGGTTCCACTGTATATATTAACGATCTTCCAAATAATATACATCGTCGTATGACTCGATGGGTTTGGAAAATAACTTAAATACCGATTTGAAAAAAAATATTTGTGATTGGCTCTCTCATCCAAAAAACTACAACATTAATAACAAATTTGATCCTTTGGCAACCATTTACATAGAGATTTGCCGCGTGGAATCTCAAAAATGTTTAGGGGTGTAAATTGATAACAAAGTATCTTTTGAAAGTCATATTGAAAATGTTTGCAAAAAAGCAAGCTCAGGGATTGGTGCCATTCGTTGCATCTGTAGTGTCCGGGCTACTGTGTTGTGACTGGTCTCCCTGTGTTAGGGGTATATTATAGGATGTTCGTTCGTTGTAAGCAGATGGTCGAGGCATGTTATAAACAGTTGTGCTTACAAATGCTATAATTGGCGAAAAGTGATGGGATTCTTTATAAAGAAACCCGGAGAAAGGCTAAAGAAATATCTGAGGAAAAAGCAGGGGAGAATCCGAGAGTGACACTGGACGAAAAAACGGATTTGCAGATATAGTAAATATGTTTTGCACTATGGTAAAGTCCATATTTACTCGCCTTTACTCAAATATTGAATTTGCTTTATATTTGGCACCAAGACAAACCAAGTGAAGGCCGATTTTACTTCATATTTGCTGATATATCAAAAACAGTGCAAAGAACGGATTTGCAGTTCTATTCACGCACCGGTAAATACGATAGCAAATGTTATGTTTTCGTCATGTTTGCTTGCATTTGCTCATGATGCAAAGAGTGTATATTCATTATATTTACTACTACAGCAAGGGTCACTTTTGCAAATTATTTGCCCATCAAAAAACATCTTAGCAAATTTGCCTTTTGCGCGGCGTGCGAATGTTACCAATTAATACATTTGTTCTAAATTTGCAGTTAGGACAAACCAATAGATCCCATCTGCCCCTTCCCACAAAATATGTTAAGATATATACAGAGAGACCAACAAGCATATCTACTGAAATCCTTTATATCATGTATTTTCTGTAATCAGTAAAATATAATAGGTATTTATACATTTGGTTTGGTGTATATTTCAAAATAAATAAATTACTATAAACATTATTTTATCAGCTCTTGGTCAAAGTAATAATTCTTTGAATATTATTCTTTCAATATTCTAAATAAATCACATCTCCTTTATATAATAAATTGTAGCCTCATCTACTGTTTTTCGAGGAAAATAGTTCAATAATAAATCTGAATACTCATGAACTTGTTGTAATAAAAATCGTTGTGAATTTGTAAATCAAAGTCGATCACTATATGCTTCAACAATAACATTTTTTGTGCCAACGCACAAGTCCATCATTCATAGCAAAATAGAGAAGATGGTGCTAATTCGAAAAGAATAGCTTGCATGTAGACAACCTAAAGCTGATGCTTCACAGCCCAATCGGGAGCATCAATTGGTGCAGTTCTTTTCGAATTAGCACCATCTTTCCTCCTGAACATCATGTTTGTGCTTCTCTGGCCCCTGCCCTTCCTAACTTTTTTTTCTAAATAGGCCATCAATGAATCGGCCTCCTCACTCCTCCATGGAAACTTATGCTTGTAAAGCAGTTTAGGTGCTTCCTCGTCAGACCCCTCATTTTCTCCATCAGACCCTGTGTGCTCCGAGGACATATAGTCCACAGACATGATTTCAAAGTATTTCGCTTTTCTCTCCTCGTTGATGCTGGAGCTTTCCCTCAAGGTCTTTTTTCGTAGCGTTGTTTTCTACAAAAAGAGAAGAGAAACAAATGTATTTGATTTTCTGAATATTGTGAGTTGTTGTCCAGGGAATTCTTGCCTTTTTGAATCATGCATTAAAAATTGAGATTTGGACCTTGACTATATAAACTGAATCACAAGAGTACCTTGTTTTCATGTGACTGTGAAATAGATACTAACCAAATACCTATACCTTTACACAATGAAGGTAATTTTTATTGTATTTTCCTTTTCACTCTTTACTAATAGACACTATTAAACACTGATTATTAGTAGTTTTTGTTTCAAAGTCCGATAAATACCACTCTAAGGGGCCATTTACATAGACTAGGGTTCCTTGGGGGGGGGGGGGGGGGAATTTGGATTTGATAATTGGTAGAAATATTTAGCAATAGTCTGGCAATGGGATAGGAGACCAACATCTTAAGGGATTAAAGTCTTCATAATTATTTATGCCATAGCTATCACATCAATCATTAGTTTTAGTCATACTCACTGTGTTAAGCCGGCTGCACTTTCTCTGCCTGTTTAAGGTGGCATCATAACTGTCATTTGCTTTTGTGACATGCTCCCTCTTTTTAGTTCTGAAATGGACATGCATTGCAGCTGCAAAAGAAAAAAAGGGAATTTGTCATCAGGGGCAGATGCAGGATTTTTCCATAGGGGTGGTTGCAGTACTAATTTGAACTGGTGGGGAGTATAATGGATCATTGATTAAATGGGTATATGTATAGGTGTATGGTGGATGTGTGCCTCTGGTCATGAGTCAAGGTTAGTAGCGAAAGACCTGTGAGGAAGCAGACGATTTTGCCTTCAATCTAAACAGTTTGGTTTCTTAACAATATCCAGGGTCCAGAATAAGCTTTTGAAAAAGGTTGTCTGCTGAGATGAACGGTCATACTCACTGTCGACGAATCATGCTTCATTTGCAAACTTTATTAGATCTGAGATCAGCGTTTTAAGTTGACGGCGGCGGTTAACTGCTGGTACCTGCCTTCTAATGAAACCCCTGATATTGATTGCTTATATTGATTATGTTTACTGACTTTGAATTAAGTGTCATCTTTTTTTCGAACCAAAGCATAAAATACTGGACAACTAAAACTTATAGTAAAAAGACACAATAAAAAATGCAATATTTCTTAGGAATTTTCCACTGAAAATGTAAAAAGGTTGTTTTCTTACCATTGAAAATCATCATTCTATATCTGGTTGAATTTGTTGTGTTTTTTTTTCTGGGGTAGCATTATCTCAGGAAAAAACAACAATAATTATAACAACAATTGATTTGGTATTTGAAATCTAGGCTGACAATATTGGCATTGTTCTGTGATTAATTATTCTTAATGATTACGAGAAAAATAAAGAGATGCCAAGCAATGTACTAGCTCAATAACAACCGAGCATAATCTTAAAAAAAACATTGATTTGTATAAAATACAATTCAATAAAACAAGCGCTTCATGTGAAGAATACAGTCGATGTCGAAAACAGAAAAAAAGAGACATTTGACAAACACTGAAGCAATACCGTCACGATTTGTGCTCGATATGTGCTTGTCTGATTTTTCTCTAGATTCGCGTTTTGCTCCAGCAAATTCCTAGCGAAGAGGAAAAGGCAGAGATGCAGCGGGTTCGCCAGGACCTTGAAGATAAGGTACTTGTAAAGACGCTGTCTCCAAATAAGTCGCCGTAAATTGGAAATCCATAGCCCTCAAACTTCACCACATAAACGGTATTACGAGAAAACGGGAATATGAGACTTTAGGGTAAAATAAGCCTTAAGAGAAAACGAGGAGACGATGTGGAGGGTCGATGTTCACGTCTCACGGAAGATATCCATCACCCTCAAACTTCACCACATGAACGGTATTGCGGGAAAACGGGGAAACCGGGAAAGGCACCTTTTGGGTTGTTCAAGTCTCATGTAAATGGGTGAATTACATGGGTGAATACCGAATACAGTATTTGTAGTCTCACGACCCTTGGCTCCAGACGCTGAATGTCTGCGTTACCTACAGGGACGTAGCCAGTGGGGTGGCCTAGGGGGCCCAGGCCCCGCTTCAGCAGCCAAAAATACAGTAAATGTATGAGACATAAAACACAAGACACAATGCCTTATTGAAAAGGCCTTTTAGGCCCACTCCTGTTAAAAATCCTGGCTGCGCCGCTGACCTACCCCCAAATCGATTAAAAAAATTGGTTTCTAAGGTACTTTTCAGGTACTCGAGTTTATTTCTCTCACGTCGTAACAAAACAAACTTCCTAGAAATATATAGATATAACGCTGATCGAGCTTACGTTTTTTAGAAAAAAGAGCTTGAGAGGCTTGAAGTGCTTCGTCAAGAAAACGAGAGTCTCAAACAGGTAAAGCAGAACCTCGCTAAAGAGAACTCAAATTTGTCACACGTACACTTTTCAGTTGCAACATCTCTATAAAAAAATGGCAAATCGCACGCGCATGTCACACGTGAAGTTTTTTTTTTCTTCTTTCCGAGGTAAGTAAAACATGCTAAATCGACTTCAAAGAAGGAGTGTAAAATTTATAGAATAAATCACAGAACGAAGCTCGGAAGACACTAGTAACAGCATTTGTAACCTCTACCCTCCACCCTCTCTAAGCCTACTTGAGGTCACCTCCCTCCCCTCTAGTTTCTTGTTGTTCAAAATCCAGGATACTAAAACTACAGACATGCTGTAGAATAATTAGGTCGGTGTAGGCGTGGTAGAATCAGGGAAATAAATCAATTCAAAGTTGAAATGGTATGTTTTACGACTCTGTAAAAAACGGGATGTTGTGAGTAGGGATGTGGGTAGGTGTGTTGATAGGCTGGTTGTACGTATTGCTTAGAGTGAGAATTATAACAATCAGCTTAAAACAGAACGCCGCTCAGAGGCTTCAAGAGGCAAAAGAACATCTAACTCGACAGCATGACTTGGCCATGACCCACGTTCAGAAAGACCACGAAGAAAATGTAGCTAATCACACAATGGACCGTTTTTACGATGTTGCGCGCGCATCCAAAATGCCACGGACTAGCGGGCCCTGGCCGATCTAAAATGACATACGAAGTGGACTTTACAGATAAACCTTCAGAAAATGCTGTCAGAGTGCTTCTGTCGAGGAATTTTGCAGTCAAATGCCAGTCTGTGGCATTTGGGATGCGCGTGAAAACGGTCTATTCGTGGGGACAGGGCGGATATGATCCATGTCCAGAAGATAATCACACAATTCATGGGACAGTGAGGTTTTTATGGTGGAATATAGAAATCGGACCATTTGCAGTTAATTTTATCAGACAAATACAATAATTATATGTGTTTTTTCTTGCATACTCCTTTAGTCTATTTATTTTAGATACTTTATCTTTTTGCATTTTATATCTGAGAGTAAATGATTACTTAAACCTATAGCGTTAATGTAAATATTTACGATGTAGAAAACAGAAAAAAAGAGACATTTGACAAACACTGAAGCAATACCGTCACGATTTGTGCTCGATATGTGCTTGTCTGATTTTTCTCTAGATTCGCGTTTTGCTCCAGCATATTCCTAGCGAAGAGGAAAAGGCAGAGATGCAGCGGGTTCGCCAGGACCTTGAAGATAAGGTACTTGTAAAGACGCTGTCTCCAAATAAGTCGCCGTAAATTGGAAATCCATAGCCCTCAAACTTCACCACATAAACAGTATTACGAGAAAACGGGAATATGAGACTTTAGGGTAAAATAAGCCTAAAGAGAATACGAGGAGACGATGTGGAGGGGCGATGTTCACGTCTCACGGAAGATATCCATCACCCTCAAACTTTACCACATGAACGGTGTTGCGGGAAAACGGGGAAACCGGGAAAGGCACCTTTTGGGTTGTTCAAGTCTCATGTAAATGGGTGAATTACATGGGTGAATACTGAATACAGTATTTGTAGTCTCACGACCCCTGGCTCCAGACGCTGAATGTCTGCGTTACCTACAGGGGCGTAGCCAGGGGGGTGGCCTAGGGGGCCCAGGCCCCGCTTCAGCAGCCAAAAATACAGTAAATGCATGAGACATAAAACACAAGACACAATGCCTTATTGAAAAGGCCTTTTAGGCCCACTCCTGTTAAAAATCCTGGCTGCGCCGCTGACCTACCCCCAAATCGATTAAAAAAATTGGTTTCTAAGGTACTTTTCAGGTACTCGAGTTAATTTCTCTCACGTCGTAACAAAACAAACTTCCTAGAAATATATAGATATAACGCTGATCGAGCTTACGTTTTTTAGAAAAAAGAGCTTGAGAGGCTTGAAGTGCTTCGTCAAGAAAACGAGAGTCTCAAACAGGTAAAGCAGAACCTCGCTAAACAGAACTCAAATTTGTCACACGTACACTTTTCAGTTGCAACATCTCTATAAAAAAATGGCAAATCGCACGCGCATGTCACACGTGAAGATTTTTTTCTTCTTTCCGAGGTAAGTAAAACATGCTAAATCGACTTCAAAGAAGGAGTGTAAAATTTATAGAATAAATCACAGAACGAAGCTCGGAAGACACTAGTAACAGCATTTGTAACCTCTACCCTCCACCCTCTCTAAGCCTACTTGAGGTCACCTCCCTCCCCTCTAGTTTCTTGTTGTTCAAAATCCAGGATACTAAAACTACAGACAAGCTGTAGAATAATTAGGTCGGTGTAGGCGTGGTAGAATCAGGGAAATAAATCAATTCAAAGTTGAAATGGTATGTTTTACGACTCTGTAAAAAACGGGATGTTGTGAGTAGGGATGTGGGTAGGTGTGTTGATAGGCTGGTTGTACGTATTGCTTAGAGTGAGAATTATAACAATCAGCTTAAAACAAAACGCCGCTTAGAGGCTTCAAGAGGCAAAAGAACATCTAACTCGACAGCATGACTTGGCCATGACCCACGTTCAGAAAGACCACGAAGATAATGTAGCTAATCACACAATGGACCGTTTTTACGATGTTGCGCGCGCATCCAAAATGCCACGGACTAGCGGGCCCTGGCCGATCTAAAATGACATACGAAGTGGACTTTACAGATAAACCTTCAGAAAATGCTGTCAGAGTGCTTCTGTCGAGGAATTTTGCAGTCAAATGCCAGTCTGTGGCATTTGGGATGCGCGTGAAAACGGTCTATTCGTGGGGACAGGGCGGATATGATCCATGTCCAGAAGATAATCACACAATTCATGGGACAGTGAGGTTTTTATGGTGGAATATAGAAATCGGACCATTTGCAGTTAATTTTATCAGACAAATACAAGAATTATATGTGTTTTTTCTTGCATACTCCTTTAGTCTATTTATTTTAGATACTTTATCTTTTTGCATTTTATATCTGAGAGTAAATGATTACTTAAACCTATAGCGTTAATGTAAATATTTACGATGTAGAAAACAGAAAAAAAGAGACATTTGACAAACACTGAAGCAATACCGTCACGATTTGTGCTCGATATGTGCTTGTCTGATTTTTCTCTAGATTCGCGTTTTGCTCCAGCAAATTCCTAGCGAAGAGGAAAAGGCAGAGATGCAGCGGGTTCGCCAGGACCTTGAAGTTAAAGTACTTGTAAAGACGCTGTCTCCAAATAAGTCGCCGTAAATTGGAAATCCATAGCCCTCAAACTTCACCACATAAACGGTATTACGAGAAAACGGGAATATGAGACTTTAGGGTAAAATAAGCCTTAAGAGAATACAGGAGACGATGTGGAGGGTCGATGTTCACGTCTCACGGAAGATATCCAACACCCTCAAACTTCACCACATGAACGGTATTGCGGGAAAACGGGGAAACCGGGAAAGGCACCTTTTGGGTTGTTCAAGTCTCATGTAAATGTGTGAATTACATGGGTGAATACTGAATACAGTATTTGTAGTCTCACGACCCTTGGCTCCAGACGCTGAATGTCTGCGTTACCTACAGGGGCGTAGCCAGGGGGGTGGCCTAGGGGACCCAGGCCCCCCTTCTAGCAGCCAAAAATACAGTAAATGCATGAGACATAAAACACAAGACACAATGCCTTATTGAAAAGGCCTTTTAGGCCCACTCCTGTTAAAAATCCTGGCTGCGCCGCTGACCTACCCCCAAATCGATTAAAAAAATTGGTTTCTAAGGTACTTTTCAGGTACTCGAGTTTATTTCTCTCACGTCGTAACAAAACAAACTTCCTAGAAATATATAGATATAACGCTGATCGGGCTTACGTTTTTTAGAAAAAAGAGCTTGAGAGGCTTGAAGTGCTTCGTCAAGAAAACGAGAGTCTCAAACAGGTAAAGCAGAACCTCGCTAAACAGAACTCAAATTTGTCACACGTACACTTTTCAGTTGCAACATCTCTATAAAAAAATGGCAAATCGCACGCGCATGTCACACGTGAAGTTTTTTTTTTCTTCTTTCCGAGGTAAGTAAAACATGCTAAATCGACTTCAAAGAAGGAGTGTAAAATTTATAGAATAAATCACAGAACGAAGCTCGGAAGACACTAGTAACAGCATTTGTAACCTCTACCCTCCACCCTCTCTAAGCCTACTTGAGGTCACCTCCCTCCCCTCTAGTTTCTTGTTGTTCAAAATCCAGGATACTAAAACTACAGACAAGCTGTAGAATAATTAGGTCGGTGTAGGCGTGGTAGAATCAGGGAAATAAATCAATTAAAAGTTGGAATGGTATGTTTTACGACTCTGTAAAAAACGGGATGTTGTGAGTAGGGATGTGGGTAGGTGTGTTGATAGGCTGGTTGTACGTATTGCTTAGAGTGAGAATTATAACAATCAGCTTAAAACAGAACGCCGCTCAGAGGCTTCAAGAGGCAAAAGAACATCTAACTCGACAGCATGACTTGGCCATGACCCACGTTCAGAAAGACCACGAAGATAATGTAGCTAATCACACAATGGACCGTTTTTACGATGTTGCGCGCGCATCCAAAATGCCACGGACTAGCGGGCCCTGGCCGATCTAAAACGACATACGAAGTGGACTTTACAGATAAACCTTCAGAAAATGCTGTCAGAGTGCTTCTGTCGAGGAATTTTGCAGTCAAATGCCAGTCTGTGGCATTTGGGATGCGCGTGAAAACGGTCTATTCGTGGGGACAGGGCGGATATGATCCATGTCCAGAAGATAATCACACAATTCATGGGACAGTGAGGTTTTTATGGTGGAATATAGAAATCGGACCATTTGCAGTTAATTTTATCAGACAAATACAAGAATTATATGTTTTTTTTTTTTTGCATACTCCTTTAGTCTATTTATTTTAGATACTTTATCTTTTTGCATTTTATATCTGAGAGTAAATGATTACTTAAACCTATAGCGTTAATGTAAATATTTACTATGTAGAAAATAGAAAAAAAGAGACATTTGACAAACACTGAAGCAATACCGTCACGATTTGTGCTCGATATGTGCTTGTCTGATTTTTCTCTAGATTCGCGTTTTGCTCCAGCAAATTCCTAGCGAAGAGGAAAAGGCAGAGATGCAGCGGGTTCGCCAGGACCTTGAAGATAAGGTACTTGTAAAGACGCTGTCTCCAAATAAGTCGCCGTAAATTGGAAATCCATAGCCCACAAACTTCACCACATAAACGGTATTACGAGAAAACGGGAATATGAGACTTTAGGGTAAAATAAGCCTTAAGAGAAAACGAGGAGACGATGTGGAGGGTCGATGTTCACGTCTCACGGAAGATATCCAACACCCTCAAACTTCACCACATGAACGGTATTGCGGGAAAACGGGGAAACCGGGAAATGCACCTTCTGGGTTGTTCAAGTCTCATGTAAATGGGTGAATTACATGGGTGAATACTGAATACAGTATTTTTAGTCTCACGAACCTTGGCTCCAGACGCTGAATGTCTGCGTTACCTACAGGGGCGTAGCCAGGGGGGTGGCCTAGGGGGCCCAGGCCCCGCTTCAGCAGCCAAAAATACAGTAAATGCATGAGACATAAAACACAAGACACAATGCCTTATTGAAAAGGCCTTTTAGGCCCACTCCTGTTAAAAATCCTGGCTGCGCCGCTGACCTACCCCCAAATCGATTAAAAAAATTGGTTTCTAAGGTACTTTTCAGGTACTCGAGTTTATTTCTCTCACGTCGTAACAAAACAAACTTCCTAGAAATATATAGATATAACGCTGATCGAGCTTACGTTTTTTAGAAAAAAGAGCTTGAGAGGCTTGAAGTGCTTCGTCAAGAAAACGAGAGTCTCAAACAGGTAAAGCAGAACCTCTCTAAACAGAACTCAAATTTGTCACACGTACACTTTTCAGTTGCAACATCTCTATAAAAAAAATGGCAAATCGCACGCGCATGTCACACGTGAAGTTTTTTTTCTTCGACTTAAAATAATTTGTTTCGGGAAGTAAAAGCGATTTTTTTAGCTACATTAAAAAAAGAAAAACAAGTTGCAAAGGGCGTGAAACAAAGTAAGGAAACGCGCGAAAAACGGAAACGCATTTGTTTATTTATATCTATATATATTTATTTATTTATTTATTTATTTATTTATTTATTTATTTATTTATTTATTTATTTATTTATTTATTTATTTATTTATTTATTTATTTATTTATTTATTTATTTATTTATTTATTTATTTATTTATTTATTTATTTATTTATTTATTTATTTATTTATTTATTTACTTATTTATTTATTTATTTATTTATTTATTTATTTATTTATTTATTTATTTATTTATTTATTTATTTATTTATTTATTTTACCAGCAAATGTCACACATAGTGAAAGTTCTTGATAATGGCACTCCGGAACCCGAGGAAACAGAGGTACCTTCGCGCTCAAATTCCACAGGACCGGCAGAATTAAAAAAAAAAAAAAAAAAAAAACGGGCATTTTTCTCATTCAGATGTTGATACTTTTTCTTTGCGCTAGAGGTCGATATGATCGACGCCGAGGTCCTGAGTGAGGCAGATGACGTGCAGGAAGACCAAGAGGACAACGAAGACGAAGAGGACGTCGAAGACGAAGTGGACGAGGAAGAACAAGAGGAGGTTGATGCGTCTGACGAGGACAACATCAAGAATGACCCGGACTGGTTACACGCGTCGTTTCCGTCGATATCCGTCATTAAGCGTTTGCGTGATTTTGGAGGTCGAATCAAAAACTCGCAGTGCGTTGCCGTACCCAAAAACTCACAAAACTGACCCAGTTGCATTCATTCGGGGATACCATGAATACATGACTGAGTGGGAACCAGCACTAGAAGATGTTTACAAACTTATCGAGAACCAACTAACATGAAGGATCCGAATGCTGTTGTAATCTTAAGAGAAATAGCCGACAAAAATTTGATGGATGGAGACGGTCACCCGAATACTCTAGTTGACGATTACGAAGTAATGAGGCATATTCCCAAACTGATGTCAACGTGGGTTACCAAATATCTCAAGAGACCTACGAACTGTGAGAAAGTCGTAGTCAAAGGGAAGTGGGTGAACAGAGGTGGACTCGAGATTCCTTGTGAATACATATTTGAAGGTGACAGTTTTTCTTCTAGCTGGCTAAAGCGGAAATTGGTAATAGAGGAATTTGATGCGACTGATCCGCACAAGACCACACAAGTCTCACAAGACGATTAGCCATAGTAATTAGATTAGACAGTTAAAAATATGACGAAATATGACGTGCACTATCTGTTGTCATGCTGACAAATATTGATGATGACCGTTTAATAGAGGTGAAAAACAATGAAATCAACCAATTGGGACCCTCCTTTGGTGACCGCGTCCGCTTAATAGAGGTGACCGCTCAATAGAGGTCAAATTTACAGTAAACATAAGGGGGGAAATTCGGGACATTGGTAAATGACCGTTGAATAGAGGGCGACCGCTCAATAGAGGGCCGCTTAATAGAGGTTCGACTGTATAAGATTTCTCCGCTGGCCAGATAAGATAGAACCGAAGGCTCTTTAGCGTACGGCGGAACGCTGATTCGAATCGAGTGATAGACACTACTCAAAGAGGAAAAAGATCACCTAAACTCGAAAGGTTGCCCTTAAAGACAAAAAATAATCAAGAAACGAATAAACAAGAACTGGTTCCGATCAGTTAGGCTTACCTGAAAGTCTCTGAGGCTCCCTTTCGGCGAGAATTTCAGCGAGTTCTGTCTTCACTGTTGAATTCTCACCTCACGCACGCAGTCGCTGATTTCCCGCATTTAAAGCTCTGTTTTCCCTCCAAACTTGAAGGTTATGTGGTCAACATGTTTTCATTGGTAGGCTTTGCCATTCGATTTGATGTCATTGAAAGAAAAAGCGAATCTTTTGGCGTGGATTTAGAGAGAAGTTAGATGAACCAAAGTCACACTTCTAAACACGCTATGCGAATAGCCCGCCGTGGTAGTCACGTGAAGGGAAAACAATAGATACGCTTGCGCGTCACTTCCTCTCGCATATGACTGACTTCCTCTCCGCCGGTGAAGCAGTTATTATTAATGCTAAAGGCAAAGTAATCCTAAAATAATGCGAACATCAATTTTTCATCGCTTTTTCTTTCTGCCAAAATACAAATCACTTGGTTAAACAAGAAACCGAATATTCTTAAAGCTATTTATATGCGTTTCATAAAACGTTCCTGATATTAGCCAGAAAATATTATGTTTAGAAACTAAATTAACTTCTAAACTACGGAAAATATTTTCTAAGTCCAACGAATATGATGAAATTTAGAACTAATGAAAGACACTTAAATCTCCTAAAGATTATAAGTTTTCGATAAAGTCAAAGAAAGTTACTTAAAGTCAATACTACATTTAAAGGAATTTAAGTTAACAATCAATATCTACTTAAAGTTGCTACTGACTATAAGAGCCCCAATTAAATGTAAATTAAATTCTTTTTTAAAGTTACTACTGACTTTAAGTGTGGCCTTTAAATGCAACATATAGACAGTAGTAAATTTAAGGTACATTTCGGATATGTCTTAAATGCACTTAAATTCTTTATTTCGTCCAGTTTCATAATTATTTATAATATAGACACCAGTGTTTTGCTAGGTAATAAGCTTATATACACAACTCGTAAAATTATAATATAGGAAACTACATTCGGGACCTCGAGTGATGAATTCTGATGAATCATTTGAAGCGATTTTGTCTGTTTTCTGTGTATGTCTATATAATTAAGATAAAAAACGGTGGTAGTAAGATTACATGGCCAATGCTTACAATTCAGCTTTCTCTGCTCTAATATTCGCACTCCAGCTTCATGGAGGACGCCATCTTGTGAGTAGAATACAAGTGTCACGTGGTTTTACAGTATGTAAGCGACATACAGAGAAACCACGTGACTGTGACGCAAGATACTAAAATATCTTGACTGCGGGATTTTCGAACAATGTTTTAAGGGTAAAATAAATAAGTTATTTACCGACTTTAGGTCGGTCCGAATAGAGAAAAACTGTGACAGAGGTCTGGGAAATGCTGACCGAGGCCGGACCTCCCAGCCGTTAAATAACCTATATATTACACCGCCATCTGGTCGCTCTCGCCTTTTTCCCATCAAACCCGCGTATAAGAAACACACACAAAAAACTCGACGATTTTCACTAGTATCTTGATGATGATTTTAGATGTTTGGCCTACTAAAAGCGACAACAAAACAATTTGTCGCACACGACTGTCACCGTCAAACACTAAGTGATATTAAAACACACCTTGCAGATATAAGTAAAGATAATCTAGTGAGTGTAAATCCATGCAAATCTAAATTTGATCTTTGAACTGTATTTGCACAAAATACAAACATGAAATTTACATACAAATTTACAACCCAAGCAAATTATTCAAAGTTGATCTTTGAACTGTATTTGCACAAAATACAAACATGAAATTTACATACAAATTTACAACCCAAGCAAATTATTCAAAGTTGATCTTTGAACTGTATTTGCACAAAATAAAAACATGAAATTTACATAAAAATTTACCATCCAAGCAAATCAATCAAAGTTGATCTTTGAAATGTTATTTGCACAAAACACAAACATGAAATTTACATACAAATTTACCATCCAAGCAAATTATTCAAAGTTGATCTTTGAAAAGTGTTTGAACAACATGCAAATATAAAATTTGTATACACGTTTACTACCAAAGCAAATCAGGCACCAAATATAGTGCCTGATATTTACATCATATTTGCGCGATAGGCAAAGTTGTGTAAATCCGTTTTTTCGTCCAGTGTGATGAACCTTGAGCTTGGTAGTATTTCGACCTTCGACAGCAATGAATACTATTTGGAGGGAAAAGATATCACGAAAGAATCGAAAAAGAAAGCATTGTTACTACTTTGTGCACGAATAGACGTGCAAGAGATATTTTTAACGCTAACCGACCCATTAGAAAAGGCGCCAACCGGAGACAAGTGATATAAGAATACTCGACAGCTACTTTAGCCCGCAAATCAACGTGCCTTACGAGAGACATTGTTTCAGACAAAGGAAACGGAGACCAGTTTGTCACGAGACTGTCCCAAATGGCGGGTAATTGTGATTTCGGTGACAAAAAAACGGAACACATGAAAGATCAATTCATCGACAAGTGCAAGTCACACGACTTACGGAAGAAATTTCTCTAATCCTGGGAAGCGCTGACGCTGAAACGCGCTCAAGAGCTTGCTAGAGCAATGGAAGCTGCAGAAAGTTAAGCGAAGTCTATAGCATAACAGCTTCAAGGCAGCAGGGAAAGTCAACTCTTTAAGAAGAAGAGAGGAAAAGGAGAAAGGAAAATGCAAACACTGCCATCGCTGTGGCATTGGAAGGACACTTGAGTAAAGACCCAGAGTGTTAAGCCAGATGCTGGATGTGTAATAAATGCGGCAAAATTGGTCATTTTTCCAGAGTTTGCAAAAGCAAAGAGCAAAATAGCAAGAACTTTAAGCAAAAGAAAGGAACCGTACACCAGCTTACCGGAGAGAGTGACGAGTATGCGTTTGCAGTCACATAGGAACAAGGGTGCGTAGCCATTGATACGGAGCTGGGAGGCGTAGAACTAGAGGGAGTACTGGTGGATTGTGAATCTAAATGCAATGTTATTGACAGAACGCCTTGGCAAGACCTATACTGAGTAGACAGACCAGTGAAATGCTAGGAAATCTGCGGATGCAAGTGAATACGGTTCAAGAGGATGAACTGTTCGAAGAATACAAGTAGTGTTTTACTAGAGTGGAAAAATTAAAAAAAATCCAAGCTAAGATACATGTTGACTAGTCTGTAAGACTTTTTGCGAAGAAAGCACGACCCATACCTTTCGGGTTAGGAGGCAAGGTAAACCAGAAGCTTGAGGAGCTCAAGAACCTTGACATCATTGAGAAGTGTCAGGGCCTACATCTTGGGCTAGCCCAGTTATACTACCCAGACCATGGAGAAATAAGACTATGTGTTGACATGAGAATGGCTAATGAGGCTGTGGTACGGGAACGGCACCCGATAACCACGGTGGATGCTATTCTGTACAACTCAAATGGAAGGAGTACAACATTCAGCAAACTAGACTTCAAGTGGGGCTTCAATCAGATTGAATCGGATGAGCAGTCTAGGATTATCACCACATTTCTGACACACGAAGGTCTCTTAAAGCACAAGCGGCTCATATTTGGCATATCGTCTGCACCAGAACTCTACCAGCACATCGTGCAGCAAGTATTGTCAAGCTGCGAGCCTTCAATATTCACGACGACATAATCGCACATTGTCGCACTTTGGAGCAACATGATGCAAAGCTACAGAAGACTCTTGATCTGCTGGAGAACAGGGGTTTAAATCTGGATAAGGAGAAGTGTGTTTTCAGGATGTCAGAACTGACATTTATGGGCTATGTCTTGTCTAGCAAGGGGATTGGTCCCACAGAATCTAGGATGGAAGCAGTATTGAGTGCTAAAGAACCACAGATACTCGCAGTTGAAGGACTCATAGAAATTAGCATCGGGATCATTATCATTTAGGCTTAATCGATTGGTACTTTCAGAAAGTAATGGGTTCAATTTTAGGCAAGCCAATCTGTCCGGATCAAATTTAATTGAACCATTTTGTTGCTCATAGAGCGCTAGTTGAAAATCATCATCTGTAAGATGACAAAAAGGAAAACCTCGCAAAGAGGAATGAAACTACAAGTGCTGCTACTTAGCTCACTATTCGCCGGCTGGAGATTCAGCGTTCTTCCTTTCTTTTATAACCAAGCGATCCAAGACAAAATATGCCAACTTGCCCGCTTTCCTTGCTCCCTTCATCTTGGGGATTTGGCCTTCACGTTTCATCAGGGTAGCCCTCGCCAGGTCTTCCCGCTATGTACAGGCCTTTAGGCTTGCCTTTCCTCGCCTCCCGTATCACGGCCTCGCGTTGTTTCCAATCACGGAGCTTGCAA
Source organism: Nematostella vectensis (assembly GCF_932526225.1). Lineage (NCBI taxonomy): Eukaryota > Metazoa > Cnidaria > Anthozoa > Actiniaria > Edwardsiidae > Nematostella > Nematostella vectensis. The sequence goes on along the minus strand of NC_064037.1, from coordinate 14,506,227 downwards.
ACGATGGTCCTTGGCTTGGTCTGCTCGCCGCCACGGGCTTTCTTTCTGATCTCAACCCTGTGAGCTCGTTCTATTTCCACGTTTTCAAAACCCAATTTGGTTTTGATGGCCTCTTTTACCTTTACCTCTGCGTCATACTATGTTTCGCCTTCGGACTCCTCTATTCCTGAGACCCGGATATTATTTCGGCGGGACTGGTTCTCGAAATATTCCAGGGAGTATTTTACCTGGCCGATACCGTCTTCTGCTGTCTCAAGCTTTGACGGCTTTGGTTCGTTTATATCTTTTTGAGAAAACTCGAGGCTAGCTTTTATCCCAGCAATTGTGCCGACAAGCTCGTCAACCCGGGCGTTAATTTCCAAGATTTTTTTAGATATAGAGGGGGGTCTCCCATGCCATCAGGTCAGAGTGAAATTGTATGAGGGAAAACTCTGCCATGGAGAGTCTGAAAACTTAGAAGGTAACGTGGAAGCCAAAAATCCACCAGGAATTTTAAAAGTCCCCAGTCTGGTTTAACCAGGTCAGTAGCATACCTACTCTCCAGGTCTCCCGGTTTTAACGTGAAATCACCAGGTTTTTGGCAAAACATTGCAGAAAAAAAAAGGTCTACAGACCAAGTCTCAAGGTTTCTGATAGCAATTTGGCCTGTTAGCCAAGCTATTTTTCTTAGTGTATTTTTGTCATGAAGGAGCTTTTTACATAATTATGGTTTGCTTAAAAGTTGAGAAAAAAATAGACATTTGGGTATTAATCAGTTGTTTCACTAATTTAAACAAATCGCCTATTTTTTATTTGAAAATGTTGTTCAAATGATCATTCTAGATTAGGGCTATATGACTTTCAAAAGATTTCTCATCACAACTTGTTTATAATGATAGTCATAAAAAGACCATGAGTTATATGACCACTATTCTTAGTAACATTACCTCACAATGGTATCACCTGTTTTTAAAAGTTTTCAGTTTTCAGGTTATATTAATTGCAAAATAAAAAGTTTAAGCCAACTATAAATCAAAATAGTGTTGAAATGATTCACATTCCTTTTTATTTTATTTCTTATTTTTATCTTGCAATAAATACTGAACCCTCTTTCACGCGAGCCAGAATGTCGAGCGCAAGAGAGTCCCAGGTCTGGACTACACTCCCTTGGGATCCGGCAGTCAACCATGCGAAGACCGCGCTAAATTTAAAACGTGATATATCAGTCTTAGGTATTTGTCAGGATAATTTGTATGAGGCGGGTTTTGATGATTTCGTCTTGTTTCTATTCTTTAAAGAAGGAAAAACAACCTTTTTTTTCTGTAAAAGAGAGAACGTAGAAGACTGAAGGGTGCTCTAAGATGAGGTGCTTTGAGATATTTAACAAAGCAAAAATAACAGGGATCCAAAACACGACTCTCGCGCATATTTCCCCTATATATCCCCGGTAATACATTACGAACCCCGACGTAACTTACACCAAAATGATCCCTGGAATGTGTAGACTAAGTATTTGGTTTTTATTTTTGTGCGTTTCCAGTGGCGTAGGTACGATCAGCTATAGTTTTATTCCGATTCACACTTCGGTGTTTAACAAGAAAGCAGAAACAGACGAATTCAAAACACGACTCTCGCCTTTATTTCCCAAATACATTACGATCTCCAACATAACTTATACCAAAATGATTCCTGGAATGCGTAGACTAAGTATTTTGTATTTACTTTTGTGCGTTTTCAGTGGAGTAGGTACGATCAGCTATAATTTTGTTCCGATTCACACTTCGGTGTTTATAAGAAAGCAGAAACTGACGAATTCAAAACACGACTCTCGCCTTTATTTCCCAAATACATTACGATCTCCAACATAACTTATACCAAAATGATTCCTGGAATGCGTAGACTAAGTATTTTGTATTTATTTTTGTGCGTTTTCAGTGGAGTAGGTACGATCAGCTATAATTTTGTTCCGATTCACACTTCGGTGTTTATAAGAAAGCAGAAACTGACGAATTCAAAACACGACTTGATCGCCTTTCCCCTCCCCCCCCCCCCCCCGAAATAGCAGAACTTCGACGTAACTTATACCAAAACGGTCCCTGAAAGATATGCGATTTCTATAGCGCGGGTAAAATCACGGCAATAAAAGTCGAGTTTGCACCTAGCGCAGACATGTGGAATATCCGGGACAAACGTGGAATATTCCATTTGTCTGCGCGCGTCTTCCCTGAGAGAATATTCCGTGTCTTACACGGGTAGAAGGGAGCGATATCGCCCGCAAGTCTTCCTACCTATGATTATTAGGCGCTTACTAAAGTATTCGCCGTGTCTTCCGCTAGTATTCGCTAGCGTAAGCGCGTGTGTTCCGCAGTGCAGACAGGGTGATTATATGTGCATACCTAAATATTCCTTAGGTTTCCCTATAGGTGATTATCTGCGCTTACTCGAGTATTCGCCGCGTCTTACGCTAGATTCGCTAGCGTAAGCGCGTGTTTTCCGCAGTGCAGACAAGGAGATTATACGTGCGTACCTAAATATTCCGTGCATACCTAAATATTCCGTACGCTAGTATTCGCTAGCGTAAGCGATTGTCTTCCGCATTACATACAAGGTGATTATATGTGCATATCTAAATATTTCCTAGATTTTCCTATAGGTGATTATTTGCGCTTACTCGAGTGTTCGCCGCGTCTTTCGTCGTATTCGCTGGCGCAAACTCGTGTCCGTCGGGCAAACGTGGTGATCATTTGCGTTTGGAGACAGTAAAACTTTGGACATAATATTCATGTTAAAAATAGTTTATTAACAATTTTTTTTACATGTAAGTCAGTGAAATGTAAAATACAAGTGCATAATGTCTTCAGAATAACAAATCCCATAACATGCTTACATAGTTAGTAGTAGATGGGTTGCTCAGCCAGTGATAAAAACATAAATACGTTCTATAGCTAATTTCGCGTTACATAAAAAATCAGCACTTAGTGAGGCAGTACTAAGTATCAGTACTAAGTTCAATAACAAACTGATTTATTAAAAAAATAAAAATTTATAAACATGTGCAACAAATTGTAATATTTAGAGTGTAGTATGTAGTCAAGCCAGAACAAAAGGGAACAATGAATTTGGGGTGTATTAGTGATGAATACGCTAAAGAGTTTTCCAGTGGTTTATGAACCATTCTATTAGAATTTTATCAAAAGAACATATTTATTGTGTTTTAAGGTGACGCGGGTTCGATGGTTTATAATTTGTTTATGAAATTCAAACCAAGACTTGTTGCGCTAATATTTGTAATCCATCAAATCCTAAAAAGCCAGAAACCACAGTTACAACAATATAGATTGCCGATTTTGGCATTTCATTAAAAGCACCAGTTTTGGTAAAACATAAACTTTTTAGTATTTACCTATAGAAGAGTGGTCTAACATTCAAGTTCGACGGCGCTTGCATGCAATTTTGATCTATCAAAATATTTTGAGTACATCGATATCATCGCTTTGAAAGAAAAGGCATATACATTTGGCAATTTGCTTGTTATAATCTCTAAACAGCTATTTCTAGTCCATGGTATTTGGTTTTTCAGGGTTCGAAAGAATTGTAAAACTTGTGTTAAAACAAGTTCGTATCAGCGCGGTTATAATAGTATATTTGCTATTTCGCGTCTGTTACAGAGGGGTGTGTTAATACACGGACACGCGAAAGCACATTTACAATCAGAGACAGACATGCGAATACGAACAGAAGGGGGGTTACCAAAGGGGGGTTATGAAGACATGCGAATATGCGCGTAAGACATGGGGAATATTCCAGATCTTACACTGTAGAATATTCGAGTAGACGCGGAGTCGACTTCATGTCTTACCATCGGGGAAGACTTGTGTAAAACACGAGTTTACACCCGTGGATTATTTGGGAAAGACATGAGGTAGACACTTAGTATGCACCTTGTCTTCCATGTGGTGTAAATTAGATGCATACTCGCATCTTCCGCGTGTCTTCACACGGTGTATATTAGGGCATTACTTGTTGAAATTTATAGTCTTGAGTATATTCGGAGAATAATTAGGGAAGACACGGGAATATTCACCCCTAGGAGGAAGACGTAAGGAAGACAGAGGAAGATTTTGACCTTACCTAAATCTGCCCTCTGGAGTATATCTGAGAATACTCGACTTTCTTGCCGTGAATTACTGATAGCTTGATACAGAACTTGTCTCTTTTTTATTCTATTGTGTTATTACAACTTCAACGATGCGCTAGCATTTGCATCATCTCAATATATTTAAACTTGCCGCTAGACACCTAGTCATAAGGTCGTTAATGTTTAACGACCTATGGGAGCTCAAATCTCAAATCAGTCTAATGACTGCTTAACCAATCACATTCAAACTAAGAAGTCATGAATATTTTATGAGAACTAGGCGCCATTTTTAATGTTGTCCAGAAAACAATAGCCATTCTGCCCGATATCTGATACTATAAATTCTCAAACATAAGTTTACTTTAAGTAGAGATGTGGAGAAAAATCCAGGACCCTCTACAGTAAATTCTAGCAGAACAATTTGTGCTCACTGTGGTTTACCCCACGTTTACAAAAGTCTCAATCACAGGATTAAACACAGTAAATTCACACTGAGTAGGGATGTAGAAAAAAAACAAGTACAAAATGCAGACTGCATTTTTCGGTGATTACTTTTTTAGCCCGAGTTATGCAGCGTCTAGTTATATTATCTAATCGTATTGTCTTTTTCATATTGTAATCTATCGCACTTTCGTAATCTATTGTATTGTGAATCCTACGCCCCACATGGAAATCAGCGGTATATACAATCTGTTGTTGTGGCCAGCGTGCTTAAAAATAGATCTACTGACTGACTGACTATACCTATGGAGCTCCGCGTGCGGCCTGCGGCCGCGCTGGCTCTCTGCTTAAAGGTATAATACGGTACGATACATGAAGTACCTACCTCAAGGGGCAGCCATTTATTTGATCGTCGCCATGTTTCAAGTTCGGTCCGATCGTCCCGATGAAAACAACCTATTGAGTCATGTTATACGTCTTATCGATCGCGAAAAGTGGAGAATGTCCTCCAATACCTGTGAATTAATACTCTTGATCGACCCAACGGCCATCTATGTGGGCGAATTGAACGGTAAACCAATAGGTTTTGTTGTGTTTATGAACTACAATGACGCTTATGGTTTTGTAAGTGTGTTTATCATCGATGCTGAATATCGTGGACACGGCTACGGAAATCAACTCTTCGACGCCGCTATAAGTGCGATCTCACATCCACAAAACATGGCACTATGTTCTGTTGATTCAATGGTCCTTAAATACAAGAAACATGGATTTGAGCCTCTCTGGCTTCTGCACGACTACGGCATCGAAATCGAAATTGCTTTGCAAGCTCTGAATCGTGGATTTGCATCAATCCCTCAATATCACGCTCAAATGGTGGATCAATTATATGATGATTCACTTATTAATTACGACGCTGAAGTTTTTGGACATGAGCGCAAAGAGTTCCTGAGGTATTTTATTCGCTCGTGTAATGGTTTAGCAAGGATGGCTTCAGACACCGAGGGAAACATTGTTGGCTACCTTGCCACAACAGAAGCCATCAACGAAAAACATGGCTATATAGTCGGTCCACTTTATGCAGATTCTATTGATGTTGCTGCCGTCATGTTGATCTCTCTTTTTGAAGCTATCCTCTCTAAACATGGCAATGAACGGCAAGTACGTGCGCCTAACATTTGCGTGATTATCCCGCAAGTAAATCCTGAAGCCAAGCGTCTTATCGACATGATGCGCGGAAAATTACTCGACACTTATAGCTTTTCTGCCACAAATGGTAACCCGAAAAGCTGTCTTAGTAAATGGTTTGCAATAAATAGCCCTAGTCTTGGTTGAAAGGCCGAATTTGAAATAGAAATATTATTTAGAAATACATCTTTACATTTTTAGATGTTGCGTGCGCCACATCAAACAGGCCTTGGGCAATATAAATGTTTACCCTCTGGACTCGAACTGCGTTCGATTTTTTCTTGCATCTTTTCCTTTTTTTAATTTTTACTGTATTAACTCGAGTCTAATATCGGGAACACTCAAACCGGTTTTGTTTTCCTTGTGATATTGTTTTTTTCGCCGTTAACTTTAACTTTCTTTTCGTGACTCCTCAAACAAAGCAAGAAATGTTTATCACGACTTCGTTTCTATTTTGGCTATTTATTCTCTATTGAGTTTCATCAAGCATATATGAATAAATATACTTTTTCCATGATTTATAGGAAAAGAAGAACAGCTGATATTTTATTTCTTAAGCGACTTTGATAACTCCTAGGCCCGATTAATACGTCCCGTTCCTGCTCTGCCGAATCTAATTGTTTGGATTCGGCACATCAACAGTTCGACGTCTTAATCAATAAAGTTCGGCACGGCAGAATGAAGTTCGACACGGCACTAAGCGTGGCTGCACCAGTCGTACTGCCGGCAAAAGCACGACACCGATTGAAAAGTCGAGCTTCTGATGTGCCAAATCAAATACAATATTTTTTTCATTTTGTGGAAGAAACTCCGCATGAGGTCACTTTACAACTCGCAAACTATTTAACGCGACTTATTTAGCGCGACGTCTGAATCAACGTTGTACCCATTGTATTTGTGGTCATACAAGTCGACAATAAGATTCGGCGCGACGTATGAATCGGGACTTACTTAATTTCTCTCACTCTTGAATTCGATCTAATGGGGTTCTACAGTAGTTCTTATTCTAAATAAGATTTTACCATTTCCAAGTTTCTCGATTCTGATCGATTCGAATTGGCTAAGAGCAGTTCAATGTCCAGGTAATTGAGTGCAAGAAAAAGGTAATAAGTGCAGAAAAAGGTAATTCAGTGCAGTTTTACTGGAAGTTGATTGACTTACAAACAATTTGAAGAAAAAAAAACTCAAAGAGCCAGACGTCGCCCAAGACGGATCGTGCAATTTGAACTTTTGAAAAACGTGCAAATTATTTCCCAATCGATCTCGAAATTGTATGATTACCTATACAAACAATGTTTAAAAGCTAAAATAAAGAGTACAACAGCCTAGAATATAACCATAAAACCAGTTTTTATCGCCATTTATTTACAAAATAACAATAATCAAACTCTACACTCTGTTTTCTGGCGAGAGGCAAGCGCCGGGAGATTTGAGAACAAGAAATTTCATACATAGTGTTGAGAACAAGATATTTCATACATGGTGTTGAGAACAAGAAATTTCATACATAGTGTTGAGAACAAGATATTTCATACATGGTGTTGAGAACAAGAAATTTCATACATAGTGTTTCATGGGGTTGCGCAATGAGATACAAAAATAACTGTTTGTGTAATTAAAGCCAAATCAGCCATTAAAAAATGTGAATGAAAAAATACTGAATGAAGCACATAGCCATTTGCGGGAAAACTAGAAACAGAATCGTTTGGATTTTGACGGTAGAAAAGGCACCAAACTTTCACCCTATAGGGCGCTGAATGTAACCATATAATCATAAGTTTCAGGACAGAATCAATCGCGCATGGATTTTACTTGAATGTGCCACCATGCTTAAGCCGGTATTTCCCCGGCCAAGAAGTATTCATAAAACTATAAAAAAGAAGGTAGTTACGTGTGCTCTCCCGCAAATGTCGTCGGCTGATTTTTTTTCATCAATCTACTATATAAAAAGAAGGTACAAATGGGAGAGAGAGAAATTCTATCAATTATTTTAGTCCATTTGTTTTGAAAGTCTAAAAAATTCATATTATACTTGCACGCATTGCGCAACCTCAAAAAAAAAAAAAAAAGATACAATAAGATGTGGCGCTTGTCGACTCTGGTAGGCTCAGCCGAACAACGCCTTTACTCGGCGCTTAAATCTCTGCCATCGGGAGGGCTTCTTGCGTGTCTGAAACACACAGAACAGCGTTCCAGCCATAAAGATTGGGGGACTTAAAAAATAGATGCGCAATTGAGATGATGTAGTGCCTCTAAGAGCCTGGGAAATAAATACTTACGGCCTCCAAGAGCTGAGCATGCAAGCTTTCAATAACCCTGTTAACGGAAAGACACAAATCAGAAACTTGAAAAGGGTAAATGTTTATTTCTAAGTAACAAAACTACGTTAAATGGGTGCTTACTCGTCTTTGGCAAGGTTGGCCTGCACAAGCTTAGTCTAAAAGGGAAAATCAAATGGAGTTATGCATTAGTGCGATGCTTCTGATGTTTTTCTTGTTCTGATGATTTTTTTTAACATCATGGGTAATCGATCAATCACACAGCCTTTACATTTAGAGTGTCACTAATTTAACCTCACATAAGTTTTTTTTGGCAAATGGCTCTCAAATCGGCATGTTAGGAATTTACACACTTTCCTTCGTATTCTAGCCATCCTCCATTCCTCCATCCGTTTGGCATTTCTGACTATTTAAATTGATACACCAAAATAGTGTTTAGTTTCATTTTTAGGCTACTTACGTTGTCTCTCGTAAGCTTGTCGTTAGCAGCGGTCAGACTAAAATCAGACAGTAAAAGAGGAAGCATACCGATTGAGTCAACGGAATGCTAAAAGCAATTATAACATTATCTACAATTACATAAAGAATTTTATGATACTTACTCGGCAACCTGGCTTGTGCATTCAGCCTAGAGATTGGCAAGACAAATACAACACTATCAGCTTTAGAAGTGAGATTTACACATTGGCGATAGAGATGAATCGGGTGGGTTGATCCCACTTGCCCCCTCCCCCCAGGACTCAATCAATTTGCAATTCAAATTGGATGCCTTATTAAACTCGACCCCACACATAAACCAACATAAGGGCCTGAATTTGCTGTCCTTTCTGAAGTCTCGTTTTGTAATAAAAACTAGCATTAAGGAAAAACCGCCACCATCCTCCCACCACCTTAATGGATCTAAGCTTTATATTCTGCCTGTATGTTCAGTAAAAAATGCCACAGAACAGTGGAAATTTGCCTAGTTCTTGCATGGATTATTAGAAGAAAAACATGTGCCCCTAATTGAGGCCTCAAATGTTCCCTCATTTGTCCATGTCCCAACAATGTCATTTGGCACTGTAATGTCCTGTAATGTCGGAGTTTTAATTATCTCAGCATATTACTCACCAGCTTAGACTCGACTTCCCTGAAAACGAGATACAAGCAGACAATTAGACGCAGTTTCACATCAACCTTTCAAACTATAAATAGCAGGTTCTTCACCTAATTATATTTGCAATGGTTACCATGGCGATAAGCGCACTTACTTGAGTTTGTCTTGCAGGACTTGTCGGTCACGTGCCTGTAGTAAAGCAAACATAAACATATCAAGAAAATATCATAAAAGTCATCAAATTTCATTATCCATAATTTGCTTGTGAGTCAAAATGTGGAGAAGTGTGACACGACAAAAAAAAAAGCCGGGAACATATTTCTTTAAAAACAAATTCGTACAATTTCCAGTTGCGTACACATTGGGATGCGCAGATTGCGCTCGCAGACCCCCTTTGGCCGGCAGAAAGAGGGTCTTTCTTATCAAAGGATCGTCTATTATTATTCATTTAGATCGCGCACCCCCACCTGCTATCTGCAAGTTTTAATATTTTGAAGAGTGTAGATAGAGACATGGATGCATTATTAGCAAAATAAAGTATATTCTAAAAACAACCGGCGCAGCTTTTTTTATCAATGCCGTTGATTGATCTGATCGAAAGTATATCTTTGGAGACGCACCGTATCTACTCGAATATTCAATTTTTCGACTTTCAGATGTGGCGCTTATTCGGGGGAGGCGCTTATTTGATTATTGAATTAATTACGCTGGTCAAGGTGGTAAAACTCGCGGGCTCACCTCGCTCATTTCGGAAGCACGTGTAGCCTGAAGAAGGTCCGCGTACGCGTTCACAGATCTGAAACAGCACCAGAAACCACATGTTGACTTGACAAGCAAATAGTAAATAAAGCGTTCATCGGTATTTGCAAAAAGCAGTTTATCATCGCCAGAAACAATCAATAGCAGTTCGAAATTTTATACCCTAAAAGATGGGACGATCATCCCCGTCTTCTTTTCTGGAAAGTCCCCCCTCCCCCCTCCCCCTGCCGCCGGGGGCTGTCTTGTGTCCTTGTGACTTGTCAGTCTGTAGATATTTTCCGTCCCATGCAGTTTACAATCATGAATGCAAGATAGTGTATACGTGTCGCGTGTCTCCCAACACAAGTTTGTGAGGACCGATTTACACACTCCCGTGTAGATATCAAGCAGCTGACGTAACCATGGATTAAGCCCCAGTCCCCTGGCTTGAGAGCCGAAGCGAAGTAATCGTGTAAGTCAGAAGGGAAATAACTAACACTTACGCTTTTCTCGTGTCGTTCAGAAGTTCCTGGAAAAAAATCATATGTTAGTAATAATTATATTTCCTCAAAATTTTCCTATTTCATTTAATTTAATTTTGTATCACCAAAATGATTAATCTTGTTCAAAAGAACCTAAAAAATAACGATGAAGAGAGTCATGTCAATCTTTTACTCACGTTCTCCTTGCAGACTTGCTGGAATTTCACCTGTAGCCTATTCGCAAGGAAAAACAAGTCTTTATTATGAGCAAATACATATTTTCTCTATTAAGATTAATTTCTTTGTATAGTATTTTGACAGTGAATTTGATTGTTTATTTACTTGCAATTTGTATACATTATACTTCTCGTTAGATAAAATGAAAGGGGGTCCGTTTAGTGTATATTTCAGCCTACGTAGATTTTATAGAATACTAGAATAACAAGAGAAAGAATAAACTCGAGTTTGACTAGGTATCAAAACAGTGATTTGAACGTGTGCCCGAAATTTAAATGTACGTACCTAGCGAACTCTTCCTTGATGTCCATCTGTCAACCAGAGGAAAAGAGTAAAAAAAAAAAAAAATTCCGGCAACAAGAACAAGGACTCACCACAATATGAATACGATCAACACATTAACATGACAACAATAAACAACAACAACTATACACAACAATATGAAGATTTACAACGTTAATATGACGTTAATATGACAATAATACACAACAACAACACAAAACAATATGAATAAGATTAACAACATTAATAAGACGACGATACACAACAGGAACCATATGAACACGGTAACCAGTAACAACAACAACAATACTATAACTCAAAACGATAAAACGCAACAACAGACAACACAATAACGGCAACATCACCAATAGGATAACAAAACCGGCTATAATACATTTTTGTTTTAAAACAAACAAGACACAGCTTGCCAAACAGCAGCATAAACGACGACTTAACAATAATAATAGCAAAGGCAATATCAGATGACAACAAAAACAAAAGAGCAATCATCATCATCCTTATCTTCATCATCCTTATCTTCATCACCACCACCACCACCATCATCATCATCATCATCATCATCTTCAACAACAACATCATAACAACAAACTGCATTAATAGTATTGACCTTAAGGGGAATGATAATAATAAATAATATGGGTCTGCAGATATTAATAAGTGTCCTCGTCATAGGGAATACCCCTCCTCCTTAATCCCTTGCCCCCCCCCTCCCCCCTCCTAGCTTAGCACCTGTCTGCACGTTTGCTTATTGGAATACTATTGTCAAATAACTCACCTCTTCGCCATCAGAAGCATCTTCCTTATCTTCGTCCTTCTTCTCTTCCTCGGTGTCAGGAGGATCTACTCTATCTTCTTCGGTCTTATCCTCCTCGCACATCTTCAGGTTCAGATTTGCCTTGTCATCGTCCTTCTTCAGGTTCAGATCTGCCTTGTCCTCGTCCTTCTTCAGGTTCAGATCTGCCTTGTCATCGTCCTTCTTCAGGTTCAGATCTGCCTTGTCATCGTCCTTCTTCAGGTTCAGATCTGCCTTGTCATCGTCCTTCTTCAGGTTCAGATCTGCCTTGTCATCGTCCTTCTTCAGGTTCAGATCTGCCTTGTCATCGTCCTTCTTCAGGTTCAGATCTGCCTTGTCATCGTCCTTCTTCAGGTTCAGATCTGCCTTGTCATCGTCCTTCTTCAGGTTCAGATCTGCCTTGTCATCGTCCTTCTTCAGGTTCAGATCTGCCTTGTCATCGTCCTTCTTCAGGTTCAGATCTGCCTTGTCATCGCTTTTCTTCAGGTTTAGATCGTACTTGTCGTTCTCTTTTCCCTCGTTCTCGTACGATTTACATTCCTCGTGTGGCAAGTCATCCGGTGGCTCGTTCCTATCAAGGTCCGAAAAATGTCTTTGAAGACAACTTAAAAATACTTGCTAAGAATCTTTAGATAAAGGAGTTCAACTTTTCTTTCTTTTCTTTTTATATTTCACAAAGCTTTGACTTAGTTGATAACATTGGATTGATTCAATGGATATGGACCTTTTTAACAGCTAGATCTCTTATTTCAAAATCAGATTTCTCCTTTAAGGAGAACTCAAAACCGAACACTGATCCAAATGACAAGTGCCTTTGTTAACTATGATGGACAGCACCCCCCCCCCCCTGTTGTGCACCCGCCAAAGAGCGCAATGCAAGTGAACCCGGGCTGAAACCTTATCTGATGATATATTAAAGTGCATCTGAAGGAATAAAAGCAATATCCTCCAAAACGGTTCATCCATCGACATCTAATATCTACTATGATGGAAAAATATTTTTTTACCAAAACTCCCCGATTTCCCATAATCATAATTTCAATGATATACGATCCTCAAAACCTAGGTGAAAAGCTAAAGGACCCACATTTTTTCGCGATATAAGATTTGCTGATAAATTTTCATATTTTGTAAGTGCTATTGTAAACATCTTACATTACAAAATACTCATGTCAAGTCAGAAAAAGACGATTGACGAAAACAGCGAACAGGTAAATCGTTTAATTTTATTTCAGGGTCGTATATACACCGTTTTAGATTCTACTGTTGTCAAACCATTTAGACGGCTGACAAGCTTCTCCTCCAGTTCCCTTTTCGCTTCCTGTATTTTTCGATAATTTGACATTTGTCCGCAAATGCCTCGTCTTGGTATGGCAAAAATACTCTGCTGTATTGTTGTTGAGTCGCTTTCCCTGTCTCGATGTCACTGGCATCGCTTTTTCAATCGGCAGAGCTTGTTGATGCACAGGGAGAGGCGCTCATTTTCGTGAATGAAGATGCAGACTGTGCGCGAGCTGACAAGTTTGATTTTCGCGCTACGCGCCCGCAATACGTTTGTCAATCAGCGACAAAGGTGTTTTACAGACTGGTATATTCAAAGGGCTGTAAAAAAATCGGGGAATATGGGAAATCGGGGATTTTGGGTAATGAAGAGTCTTCTAGCATAGGGGATATTAGATATCTATGATTAAGCCGTTTTTATCGGTTTTATTCCTTCAGATGCACTTTAACGTCGTTACTAAAATGTTCTACCTTTTGTAATCTCATGTATTCTAAGTTTCACTAAGGTTACGCAATAAAGGCTTGAAACTAAGGAGTAATTTTTGGTTTAGGGACAAACTAATACTTTGCTCCATTAAGGTGAATCAGACGACTTGTAAAGAGCTGTTACTAAAAATATATGTACACTAACAGTTCTACTTACCACACAACTCCCTTCTCGGTCTGTAAAATAAAACAAAACTTCCGGTCAAAGTTGACAAATCAGGCGCGGGTCAGACCACCGAATCGAAAAAAATCGAGTGTCAATTTTTAAATTACTTTTCCGATTCGGTTGTCCGCTTGTCATATAAGACATCAAGTAGCACAGACCTCATATACTCAAAATGGAGCTGTTTGCAACTACATTTTTTTTTAGATTTTATACCAAACCTTCAAAACTACTTTTGATTTCAGGATTTGCAAAATAAAAGCATTGGTGCTTATGTTCGCCAAAAATCAGATCGATCGCACGCTTTGAAGGGGCTACTAAACGGGTTTCAATTTGAAAGAATTGTTTAAAAAAAATTACCCGCGAGAAGCCATAAGTATAAGCTGCATGTCTTCAACCAGTTTTAATAATTTATATTATTTTTTTTTAATGATTTTATTTGATCTTAAGAGTCATCAATATATGGATCCATTGAATCGTCGGATAAGAATAACAATGACAAGACCACAAAAGAGACTTACCGTTTCCATTCCAACTTCAATCGCTAAATCTTCTAAAAAGATAACATAATAAATAAGTCACTTTTTTTATTTTTATTATAAACCCTCCATTTAATTCGTAATTACTTTCACTTTCGCGCGTGCGAATTTCCACATGACCAAAAATTCAAACTATAAATATGTTGCCATGGACAATTTTTTCTTAGGCCGAGACGTGCCCCGGCTAAGCGAAGTCACTGAGTTCAAGAGATATTTCTCTCGCCCGCAAATTTTCGTTATACAATTTTATGGTGCTCCATCTTTTTTTCTGGTAAAAAAAAAAAAACATTACGTGAAAACATGTGCTCGCGCATGAGTTGATTGACAGAGTACTTTTGAATAATTTCGAGCTTCTTCTCGATACCCTGGATACAAACGTTTGTACTACTTACCGTGATGTGACATTTCTTAACTAAAGTTGTCACGTCAAAGAAGTATATACTCCTCGAGGCGATTTGACAGCGCATTAGCGTTAATTACAATTGATGACACAACACGCGCATGAATTAAGAAAACCACTTAGAACAGGTTATTTTCGCAGAGATTTTGAAAACAGTCTAACGAATGTCATGTAAAAATGGAAACTTTATTCCAAATATTTCGTGATATTAGAATTGTTATCTATGCTAAAAGCGTCACAGAGGCAGCTTGAAAAAGCGTTCCCAAGATCCTTTGCTCAAAATTATTTTTCCCTATAGCCTTTGCGCGACCTTGCAGTGTCTCTACGATAGCCGTGCATTTCGTTCCCGTGTTCACTAATGAATATGCCTTAAAATGCAACCATGCGTTAGTAAGTTTCAAATTCCTATTGATTTAAATGCATGTCAATCACTTTGAAGTCGCTTTTTTAAATGGTCTTAGGGCCTGGGGTGAGCGCGCGGGATATCTGTGAAGTTCTAAAAACGCTAGGGCCTGGGCCTGTTTCAAAATGGCGGCCCACAAAATCGCAGTAAACATGAATCCCTGCAAGTTTATGTGAAAATTCTCGACGTAAACAATGATTGATGCGCACTACCAAATATGGTATGCAATGTAATATTATGTAAACGAGAGTTTTCGAAGCAAGATTGATTGATATGTAGGACCGTGAAATGTGTCCGCGTCCGCGTTATAGAGGTGTTCGCTTAATGGAGGTATGATTTACTGAAATTAAGTGGCAAAAAATATCGGGACTTTGAATGCTGTCCGCTAAATAGAGGGTGTCCGCTCAATACAGGTCCGTTGTATAGAGGTTCCACTGTATATATTAACGATCTTCCCAAATAATATACATCGTCGTATGACTCGATGGGTTTGGGAAATAACTACCGATTTGAAAAAAAAATATTTGTGATTGGCTCTCTCATCCAAAAAACTACAACATTAATAACAAATTTGATCCTTCGGCAACCATTTACATAGAGATTTGCCGCGTGGAATCTCAAAAATGTTTAGGGGTGTAAATTGATAACAAAGTATCTTTTGAAAGTCATATTGAAAATGTTTGCAAAAAGGCAAGCTCAGGGATTGGTGCCATTCGTTGCATCTGTAGTGTCCGGGCTACTGTGTTGTGACTGGTCTCCCTGTGTTAGGAGTATATTATAGGATGTTCGTTCGTTGTAAGCAGATGGTCGAGACATGTTATAAACAGTTGTGCTTACAAATGCTATAATTGGCGAAAAGTGATGGGATTCTTTATAAAGAAACCCGGAGAAAGGCTAAAGAAATATCTGAGGAAAAAGCAGGGGAGAATCCGAGAGTGACACTGGACGAAAAAACGGATTTGCAGATATAGTAAATATGTTTTGCAACTATGGTAAAGTCCATATTTACTCGCCTTTACTCAAATATTGAGTTTGCTTTATATTTGGCACCAAGACAAACCAAGTGAAGGCCGATTTTACTTCATATTTGCTGATATATCAAAAACAGTGCAAAGAACGGATTTGCAGTTCTATTCACGCACCGGTAAATACGATAGCAAATGTTATGTTTTCGTCATGTTTGCTTGCATTTGCTCATGATGCAAAGAGTGTATATTCATTATATTTACTACTACAGCAAGGGTCACTTTTGCAAATTATTTGCCCATCAAAAAACATCTTAGCAAATTTGCCTTTTGCGCGGCGTGCGAATGTTACCAATTAATACATTTGTTCTAAATTTGCAGTTAGGACAAACCAATAGATCCCATCTGCCCCTTCCCACAAAATATGTTAAGATATATACAGAGAGACCGACAAGCATATCTACTGAAATCCTTTATATCATGTATTTTCTGTAATCAGTAAAATATAATAGGTATTTATACATTTGGTTTGGTCCAATAAGTGTATATTTCAAAATAAATAAATTACTATAAACATTATTTTATCAGCTCTTGGTCAAAGTAATAATTCTTTGAATATTATTCTTTCAATATTCTAAATAAATCACATCTCCTTTATATAATAAATTGTAGCCTCATCTACTGTTTTTCGAGGAAAATAGTTCAATAATAAATCTGAATACTCATGAACTTGTTGTAATAAAAATCGTTGTGAATTTGTAAATCAAAGTCGATCACTATATGCTTCAACAATAACATTTTTTGTGCCAACGCACAAGTCCATCATTCATAGCAAAATAGAGAAGATGGTGCTAATTCGAAAAGAATAGCTTGCATGTAGACAACCTAAAGCTGATGCTTCACAGCCCAATCTGTGTGCCCAATGTGTTCTTTTCGAATTAGCACCATCTTTCCTCCTGAACATCATGTTTGTGCTTCTCTGGCCCCTGCCCTTCCTAACTTTTTTTTCTAAGTAGGCCATCAATGAATCGGCCTCCTCACTCCTCCATGGAAGCTTATGCTTGTAAAGCAGTTAAGGTGCTTCCTCGTCAGACCCCTCATTTTCTCCATCAGACCCTGTGTGCTCCGAGGACATATAGTCCACAGACATGATTTCAAAGTATTTCGCTTTTCTCTCCTCGTTGATGCTGGAGCTTTCCCTCAAGGTCTTTTTTCGTAGCGTTGTTTTCTACAAAAAGAGAAGAGAAACAAATGTATTTGATTTTCTGAATATTGTGAGTTGTTGTCCAGGGAATTCTTGCCTTTTTGAATCATGCATTAAAAATTGAGATTTGGACCTTGACTATATAAACTGAATCACAAGAGTACCTTGTTTTCATGTGACTGTGAAATAGATACTAACCAAATACCTATACCTATACACAATGAAGGTAATTTTTATTGTATTTTCCTTTTCACTCTTTACTAATAGACACTATTAAACACTGATTATTAGTAGTTTTTGTTTCAAAGTCCGATAAATACCACTCTAAGGGGCCATTTACATAGACTAGGGTTCCTCGGGGGGGGGGGGGGGGGGGGATTTGGATTTGATAATTGGTAGAAATATCTAGCAATAGTCTGGCAATGGGATAGGAGACCAACATCTTAAGGGATTAAAGTCTTCATAATTATTTATGCCATAGCTATCACATCAATCATTAGTTTTAGTCATACTCACTGTGTTAAGCCGGCTGCGCTTTCTCTGCCTGTTTAAGGTGGCATCATAACTGTCATTTGCTTTTGTGACATGCTCCCTCTTTTTAGTTCTGAAATGGACATGCATTGCAGCTGCAAAAGAAAAAAAGGGAATTTGTCATCAGGGGCAGATGCAGGATTTTTCCATAGGGGTGGTTGCAGTACTAATTTGAACTGGTGGGGAGTATAATGGATCATTGATTAAATGGGTATATGTATAGGTGTATGGTGGATGTGTGCCTCTGGTCATGAGTGAAGGTTAGTAGCGAAAGACCTTTGAGGAAGCAGACGATTTTGCCTTCAATCTAAACAGTTTGGTTTCTTAACAATATCCAGGGTCCAGAATAAGCTTTTGAAAAAGGTTGTCTGCTGAGATGAACGGTCATACTCACTGTGGACGAATCATGCTTCATTTGCAAACTTTATTAGATCTGAGATCAGCGTTTTAAGTTGACGGCGGCGGTTAACTACTGGTACCTGCCTTCTAATGAAACCCCTGATATTGATTGCTTATATTGATTATGTTGACTGACTTTGAATTAAGTGTCATCCTATTTTCGAACCAAAGCATAAAATACTGGACAACTAAAACTTATAGTAAAAAGACACAATAAAAAATGCAATATTTCTCAGGGATTTTCCGCTGAAAATGTAAAAAGGTTGTTTTCTTACCATTGAAAATCATCATTCTATATCTGGTTGAATTTGTTGTGTTTTTTTTTTCTGGGGTAGCATTATCTCAGGAAAAAACAATAATTATAACAACAATTGATTTGGTATTTGAAATCTAGGCTGACAATATTGGCATTGTTCTGTGATTAATTATTCTTAATGATTACGAGAAAAATAAAGAGATGCCAAGCAATGTACTAGCTCAATAACAACCGAGCATAATCTTAAAAAAAACATTGATTTGTATAAAATACAATTCAATAAAACAAGCGCTTTATGTGAAGAATACAGTCGATGTCGAAAACAGAAAAAAAGAGACATTTGACAAACACTAAAGCAATACCGTCACGATTTGTGCTCGATATGTGCTTGTCTGATTTTTCTCTAGATTCGCGTTTTGCTCCAGCAAATTCCTAGCGAAGAGGAAAAGGCAGAGATGCAGCGGGTTCGCCAGGACCTTGAAGATAAGGTACTTGTAAAGACGCTGTCTCCAAATAAGTCGCCGTAAATTGGAAATCCATAGCCCTCAAACTTCACCACATAAACGGTATTACGAGAAAACGGGAATATGAGACTTTAGGGCAAAATAAGCCTTAAGAGAATACGAGGAGACGATGTGGAGGGGCGATGTTCACGTCTCACGGAAGATATCCAACACCCTCAAACTTCACCACATGAACGGTATTGCGGGAAAACGGGGAAACCGGGAAAGGCACCTTTTGGGTTGTTCAAGTCTCATGTAAATGGGTGAATTACATGGGTGAATACTGAATACAGTATTTGTAGTCTCACGACCCTTGGCTCCAGACGCTGAATGTCTGCGTTACCTACAGGGGCGTAGCCAGGGGGGTGGCCTAGGGGGCCCAGGCCCCCCTTCTAGCAGCCAAAAATACAGTAAATGCATGAGACATAAAACACAAGACACAATGCCTTCTTGAAAAGGCCTTTTAGGCCCACTCCTGTTAAAAATCCTGGCTGCGCCGCTGACCTACCCCCAAATCGATTAAAAAAATTGGTTTCTAAGGTACTTTTCAGGTACTCGAGTTTATTTCTCTCACGTCGTAACAAAACAAACTTCCTAGAAATATATAGATATAACGCTGATCGAGCTTACGTTTTTTAGAAAAAAGAGCTTGAGAGGCTTGAAGTGCTTCGTCAAGAAAACGAGAGTCTCAAACAGGTAAAGCAGAACCTCGCTAAACAGAACTCAAATTTGTCACACGTACACTTTTCAGTTGCAACATCTCTATAAAAAAATGGCAAATCGCACGCGCATGTCACACGTGAAGTTTTTATTCTTCTTCTTTCCGAGGTAAGTAAAACATGCTAAATCGACTTCAAAGAAGGAGTGTAAAATTTATAGAATAAATCACAGAACGAAGCTCGGAAGACACTAGTAACAGCATTTGTAACCTCTACCCTCCACCCTCTCTAAGCCTACTTGAGGTCACCTCCCTCCCCTCTAGTTTCTTGTTGTTCAAAATCCAGGATACTAAAACTACAGACAAGCTGTAGAATAATTAGGTCGGTGTAGGCGTGGTACAATCAGGGAAATAAATCAATTCAAAGTTGGAATGGTATGTTTTACGACTCTGTAAAAAAAACGGGATGTTGTGAGTAGGGATGTGGGTAGGTGTGTTGATAGGCTGGTTGTACGTATTGCTTAGCGTGAGAATTATAACAATCTGCTTAAAACAGAACGCCGCTCAGAGGCTTCAAGAGGCAAAAGAACATCTAACTCGACAGCATGACTTGGCCATGACCCACGTTCAGAAAGACCACGAGGAATTTTGCAGTCAAATGCCAGTCTGTGGCATTTGGGATGCGCGTGAAAACGGTCTATTCGTGGGGACAGGGCGGATATGATCCATGTCCAGAAGATAATCACACAATTCATGGGACAGTGAGGTTTTTATGGTGGAATATAGAAATCGGACCATTTGCAGTTAATTTTATCAGACAAATACAAGAATTATATGTGTTTTTTTCTTGCATACTCCTTTAGTCTATTTATTTTTGATACTTTATCTTTTTGCATTTTATATCTGAGAGTAATGATTACTTAAACCTATAGCGTTAATGTAAATATTTACGATGTAGAAAACAGAAAAAAAAGAGACATTTGACAAACACTGAAGCAATACCGTCACGATTTGTGCTCGATATGTGCTTGTCTGATTTTTCTCTAGATTCGCGTTTTGCTCCAGCAAATTCCTAGCGAAGAGGAAAAGGCAGAGATGCAGCGGGTTCGCCAGGACCTTGAAGATAAGGTACTTGTAAAGACGCTGTCTCCAAATAAGTCGCCGTAAATTGGAAATCCATAGCCCTCAAACTTCACCACATAAACGGTATTACGAGAAAACGGGAATATGAGACTTTAGGGTAAAATAAGCCTTAAGAGAAAACGAGGAGACGATGTGGAGGGTCGATATTCACGTCTCACGGAAGATATCCATCACCCTCAAACTTCACCACATGAACGGTATTGCGGGAAAACGGGGAAACCGGGAAAGGCACCTTTTGGGTTGTTCAAGTCTCATGTAAATGGGTGAATTACATGGGTGAATACCGAATACAGTATTTGTAGTCTCACGACCCTTGGCTCCAGACGCTGAATGTCTGCGTTACCTACAGGGGCGTAGCCAGTGGGGTGGCCTAGGGGGCCCAGGCCCCCCTTCTAGCAGCCAAAAATACAGTAAATGCATGAGAAATAAAACACAAGACACAATGCCTTATTGAAAAGGCCTTTTAGGCCCACTCCTGTTAAAAATCCTGGCTGCGCCGCTGACCTACCCCCAAATCGATTAAAAAAATTGGTTTCTAAGGTACTTTTCAGGTACTCGAGTTTATTTCTCTCACGTCGTAACAAAACAAACTTCCTAGAAATATATAGATATAACGCTGATCGAGCTTAGGTTTTTTAGAAAAAAGAGATTGAGAGGCTTGAAGTGCTTCGTCAAGAAAACGAGAGTCTCAAACAGGTAAAGCAGAACCTCGCTAAACAGAACTCAAATTTATCACACGTACACTTTTCAGTTGCAACATCTCTATAAAAAAATGGCAAATCGCACGCGCATGTCACACGTGAATTTTTTTTTCTTCTTTCCGAGGTAAGTAAAACATGCTAAATCGACTTCAAAGAAGGAGTGTAAAATTTATAGAATAAATCACAGAACGAAGCTCGGAAGACACTAGTAACAGCATTTGTAACCTCTACCCTCCACCCTCTCTAAGCCTACTTGAGGTCACCTCCCTCCCCTCTAGTTTCTTGTTGTTCAAAATCCAGGATACTAAAACTACAGACAAGCTGTAGAATAATTAGGTCGGTGTAGGCGTGGTAGAATCAGGGAAATAAATCAATTCAAAGTTGGAATGGTATGTTTTACGACTCTGTAAAAAACGGGATGTTGTGAGTAGGGATGTGGGTAGGTGTGTTGATAGGCTGGTTGTACGTATTGCTTAGCGTGAGAATTATAACAATCTGCTTAAAACAGAACGCCGCTCAGAGGCTTCAAGAGGCAAAAGAACATCTAACTCGACAGCATGACTTGGCCATGACCCACGTTCAGAAAGACCACGAAGAAAATGTAGCTAATCACACAATGGACCGTTTTTACGATGTTGCGCGCGCATCCAAAATGCCACGGACTAGCGGGCCCTGGCCGATCTAAAATGACATACGAAGTGGACTTTACAAATAAACCTTCAGAAAATGCTGTCAGAGTGCTTCTGTCGAGGAATTTTGCAGTCAAATGCCAGTCTGTGGCATTTAGGATGCGCGTGAAAACGGTCTATTCGTGGGGACAGGGCGGATATGATCCATGTCCAGAAGATAATCACACAATTCATGGGACAGTGAGGTTTTTATGGTGGAATATAGAAATCGGACTATTTGCAGTTAATTTTATCAGACAAATACAAGAAATTTATGTGTTTTTTCTTGCATACTCCTTTAGTCTATTTATTTTACATACTTTATCTTTTTGCATTTTATATCTGAGAGTAAATGATTACTTAAACCTATAGCGTTAATGTAAATATTTACGATGTAGAAAACAGAAAAAAAGAGACATTTGACAAACACTGAAGCAATACCGTCACGATTTGTGCTCGATATGTGCTTGTCTGATTTTTCTCTAGATTCGCGTTTTGCTCCAGCAAATTCCTAGCGAAGAGGAAAAGGCAGAGATGCAGCGGGTTCGCCAGGACCTTGAAGATAAGGTACTTGTAAAGACGCTGTCTCCAAATAAGTCGCCGTAAATTGGAAATCCATAGCCCTCAAACTTCACCACATAAACAGTATTGCGAGAAAACGGGAATATGAGACTTTAGGGTAAAATAAGCCTTAAGAGAATACGAGGAGACGATGTGGAGGGTCGATGTTCCCGTCTCACGGAAGATATCCATCACCCTCAAACTTTTCCACATGAACGGTGTTGCGGGAAAACGGGGAAACCGGAAAAGGCACCTTTTGGGTTGTTCAAGTCTCATGTAAATGGGTGAATTACATGGGTGAATACTGAATACAGTATTTGTAGTCTCACGACCCTTGGCTCCAGACGCTGAATGTCTGCGTTACCTACAGGGGCGTAGCCAGGGGGGGTGGCCTAGGGGGCCCAGGCCCCGCTTCAGCAGCCAAAAATACAGTAAATGCATGAGACATAAAACACAAGACACAATGCCTTATTGAAAAGGCCTTTTAGGCCCACTCCTGTTAAAAATCCTGGCTGCGCCGCTGACCTACCCCCAAATCGATTAAAAAAATTGGTTTCTAAGGTACTTTTCAGGTACTCGAGTTAATTTCTCTCACGTCGTAACAAAACAAACTTCCTAGAAATATATAGATATAACGCTGATCGAGCTTACGTTTTTTAGAAAAAAGAGCTTGAGAGGCTTGAAGTGCTTCGTCAAGAAAACGAGAGTCTCAAACAGGTAAATCAGAACCTCGCTAAACAGAACTCAAATTTGTCACACGTACACTTTTCAGTTGCAACATCTCTATAAAAAAATGGCAAATCGCACGCGCATGTCACACGTGAAGTTTTTTTTCTTCGACTTAAAATAATTTGTTTCGGGAAGTAAAAGCGATTTTTTAGCTACATTAAAAAAAGAAAAACAAGTTGCAAAGGGCGTGAAACAAAGTAAGGAGACGCGCGAAAAACGGAAACGCATTTATCGAAGACGAAGAGGACGTCGAAGACGAAGTGGACGAGGAAGAACAAGAGGAGGTTGATGCGTCTGACGAGGACAACATCGAGAATGACCCGGACTGGAAGCAAACTCCACGGATAACCAGACATTCTTCAAAATCACGAATTTCGATCGTGGCGCAACAGTCTGGCGACGGGGTATTTTTTTTTCTTTTAAGAAAGTTCCATTTTGTGTGAAGGATTTTTTACTGAGGCTTTAAGGCAATGCAAGTGAGATGACCTGACAAATTAAATCCGCCTGAATCGCTTTGCAACCAATACATATAATCCAGCTTCATTTTATTGCTTGAGTATAAAATGTAAGCGCCGCGTAAGCAGTTTCGTATCATAGTAGCTTATATAGCTATATATAGTATATAAATTTTTTTAGCGGTCACGGTAACGAATCCTGCATTCTGATTGGCTAATCGGTCCGGAGATTCCTATATCTGCGCTTGTCCGAGAATTGATATTTTGCGCGCGCTGCTCGCTCAAAGTATGTTTTCGCTGGGGCTAGAAAAAAAAATTAACTCGGCCTTCACCCTCGGTCAGTATTTTCAAGGTCTCGGTCACGGTATTTCAAGATACGGACCTCCCACCCGGCAAATAACCGGGTTAAGCCTGGTCCCCAATACAAAGGAAACCAATAGCAGCCTCTCTTCACTTACGCCTGAGAGTAGCTGCTAAGCAGACTACGTTTGAAATGCGTCGAAATAAAATTCACTATTTTTGTGATTCCTTAGTAGAATGTGATTTTTATTCTGCAGGGATGTAATTGCAAAGGAAAATGCAAACGCAATTGTAAGTGTAGGGACAGTGGACTTGGATGCGCTTCTCACTGCAGCTGTCTACCGGGGAAGTTTGCTAATATTCCTAAGGTGATGAACGAAAAAAAATGATCATGGTCTTTGTTATTTATTTTATTATTTATTTACTTATTTATTTATTATAATAAATTATTGTTATTATTATTATCCTACAATAAGGCATAGAATAATCGCAACATTGTCACGAAAATCAGATGATGGTAGTGATGATGCTAATGGTGGTTGAAGCTTATGACAATACATGATGAAACGATAATTATGATGATGATGATAATGACGATAATACATGATGATGTTGATGATTAATGGTGGTTGATGATGATGATGATGCTAATGGTTGATGAAATGTTGATGACGGTGATAACTATTTAAGTTTTATCTCATTTTTACTTATATTTTTTTCCTAGGCGCCTTAGACGCCCATGTTATTCGAGAGTCCTGAAAATTCACCGGAAGTGCATACAACCGGAAACAATAAACCCAGCGAACAGCGAAGAGTCCTTAGTCCTTCAACAGGGAGATGGGGAGATTCAACAGGAAAACAAAACACTTTTTTTTGGAATAACGCAACTCCCTATAGTCGACACATCCTTGAAAAGATGGGGATATGTTGAAGTTTCAACTTTCCCATATCTTCTTGCCAAAAGTTAGAGGGTCGGGGGATTTTAGATACGGGTGCAAAATTACGAGGGAACAAAAAAATGGGTTATGCGGGGAAAATTTTTGAAAACCTGACACGTCGGAACCCGTTTTTAACTATCTGACGATGTCCTTGTGTTAGTAATATCAGGAAAGTGTTAAAAATTTAGTCTGGTATATGGAATCCATGATCAGTTATTTTGGCATGTATTAGGTTTCCATACTATTTTTTTTACTGAAAGTGTTGGTCCATCTTTGAAACTCTTCGGAGCATCGTACTTTTGGCTGTGTGCAATTGTGAAAAAGCTTGTTTACAAATGTCAGTTTCACGAGGAAAAACTTTTTATTATATTTCTAAAACATTTTAGAAATAATCTTGAGATACTTGCACTTTAAGTATTCAGAAACATTAAGAAAAAATTTTGGGACACAGCCACGCCCCTACTGGTCATTTACTTATAATTTGTCGGACCTCTATTAAGCGGTCACCCCCTGGACTTAGCTTAGTGACCGCTTAATAGAGGTTGACCGCTTAATAGAGGCTTCGCTATTTTCGCCCCTGAATTAGAGTAAATCGGGCTGTAATTATACGTAAGAACTTTTTATTATAATAAACAACAGTAACAATCATGTTAGCCCTAAGACGGGGCCTGGTGCATTCCAATTTGATCCAGAAATGTTTGAAACCGCCTAGTCAGTTTGTTTTTGCCTATACGGCTCTTGTGGCTTTGACCAATTCTATGGGCATGAGCTACTTTCGCTGGCGTTATGTAAAGTAAATGAGTGCGTTAAGGTGATGTTACACGCGTCGTTTCCGTCGATATCCGTCATTAAGCGTTTGCGTGATTTTGGAGGTCGAATCAAAAACTCGCAGTGCGTTGCCGTACCCAAAAACTCACAAAACTGACCCAGTTGCATTCATTCGGGGATACCATGAATACATGACTGAGTGGGAACCAGCACTAGAAGATGTTTACAAACTTATCGAGAACCAACTAACATGAAGGATCCGAATGCTGTTGTAATCGTAAGAGAAAAAGCCGACAAAACGGTGATGGATGGAGACGGTCACCCGAATACTCTAGTTGACGATTACGAAGTAGAGGCATATTCCCAAACTGATGTCAACGTGGGTTACCAAATATCTCAAGAGACCTACGAACTGTGAGAAAGTCGTAGTCAAAGGGAAGTGGGTGAACAGAGGTGGTGGCTATGGACTCGAGATTCCTTGTGAATACATATTTGAAGGTGACAGTTTTTCTTCTAGCTGGCTAAAGCGGAAATTGGTAATAGAGGAATTTGATGCGACTGATCCGCACAAGACCACACAAGTCTCACAAGACGATTAGCCATAAGTAATTAGATTAGACAGTTAAAAATATGACGAAATATGACGTGCACTATCTGTTGTCATGCTGACAAATATTGATGATGACCGTTTAATAGGTGAAAAACAATGAAATCAACCAATTGGGACCCTCCTTTGGTGACCGCGTCCGCTTAATAGAGGTGACCGCTCAATAGAGGTCAAATTTACAGTAAACATAAGGGGGGAAATTCGGGACATTGGTAAATGACCGTTGAATAGAGGGCGACCGCTCAATAGAGGGCCGCTTAATAGAGGTTCGACTGTATAAGATTTCTCCGCTGGCCAGATAAGATAGAACCGAAGGCTCTTTAGCGTACGGCGGAACGCTGATTCGAATCGAGTGATAGACACTACTCAAAGAGGAAAAAGATCACCTAAACTCGAAAGGTTGCCCTTAAAGACAAAAAATAATCAAGAAACGAATAAACAAGAACTGGTTCCGATCAGTTAGGCTTACCTGAAAGTCTCTGAGGCTCCCTTTTGGCGAGAATTTCAGCGAGTTCTGTCTTCACTGTTGAATTCTCACCTCACGCACGCAGTCGCTGATTTCCCGCATTTAAAGCTCTGTTTTCCCTCCAAACTTGAAGGTTATGTGGTCAACATGTTTTCATTGGTAGGCTTTGCCATTCGATTTGATGTCATTGAAAGAAAAAGCGAATCTTTTGGCGTGGATTTAGAGAGAAGTTAGATGAACCAATGTCACAATTCTAAACACGCTATGCGAATAGCCCGCCGTGGTAGTCACGTGAAGGGAAAACAATAGATACGCTTGCGCGTCACTTCCTCTCGCATATGACTGACTTCCTCTCCGCCGGTGAAGCAGTTATTATTACTGCTAAAGGCAAAGTAATCCTAAAATAATGCGAACA